>NW_006239829.1:0-2290 GCF_000226075.1 Solanum tuberosum
GTTTGTATTAACTCTCTAACCCTTTTTATGTGATTTGCATATTCTTTATGTTAGTATACTTTAATAAAATTTTATTTTTATCAACTCTTTATTGAAAACTTTTACTTAATCTTAGATTGATTTAAAACAGTTTTCATGCTTTAATTGACTAAATGGGTCTAAATTATTATATTTTTTAGAGATTCAACAAAATTCTAATTAACCTAGATTTGCCAAAATTCTAATCACTTGCAAATTAATTCGAAATATTTCAATCAAGGTTCAATTTCCTAAAAAAAAAATATTAAAAATTGTTCTTTTTAACTATTTTCTCAAAGTTAGTCAAAATGTTGTAAATTATTTTCATGTCAAATCATTTTTCTCAAAATTAGTCAAAATCATTTTAAGTCAAATCGCCGGTCAACCGCAAGTTAGCGGGTATTTCGAGGGCCTAACACCTTCTCGGAATGTATATTTGAACTCGAACCCTTTTATTTTCAATTGATTTTATCTGTTTAAATCTTTTGAAAACCTTAAACTTTTTTTCTTGATTTTTTACTAAAAAATTAAGTGGCGACTCTGATCTTTTGGGAACTCAATTTCTCTTAAACCATAAGTTTAATCGATTTTTTGAAAACTCAATCATTTTTATTTTCATTTATCTTTTCGAGTAAAATATACGAGACACCTTGTTTTGCTTTGATAAAGATTTGTACTTACGTGCATTTGGACATTCAATTTCGCATAATAATTTGAAATTGTGATTTTGGTTGGACCACAAAAGAAAATTAGGCTATTTCGGGGCTTATCTTTTCTAAAGGTGGTCCCTTTATATATTTGTAAATTTACTTGTTCGCTTTACGTAATTATTAAGAAAATAATACTCACATATTGAGTTTATTATTCTATCTCTATTAATTGATAGAAAACTCTAAATCAATTTACTTATTAAAAAGATTTTATCTTTTTTCAAAAAAAAAAAGCATATTATATTACATCAATAAAAAGAAGGGGAAAAAAGTCAGAAAAATACTTCAACTTTGACCGAAATTACTGTTACGATATCAAACTTTATGGAGGGTCTTTTACCCCATATACTATTTAATAATGTATTTTAAAGGTATAATAATGCAATATTTAAGATGTTCACGTAGACACATATATACCTTTAAAATACATTATTAAATAGTGTAAGGTGTAAGAGGTCTTTTTCAAAGTTTGATATTATTACAACAATTTTGATCAAAGTTCAAATATATTTCAAACATTTTTCTCTAAAAAGAAAGACAATAACTTCACTAGTTCTAACTAACCTTGAACCCCACTTTTTAAAAAAAAACAAAAGAGCATATTAGATCCCAGTGTTGATTCTATTTTTGACTTTTGCCAAGTTTATAGGGTACAGGAGCTTTAGGGTTTCGTTTGATACATTTTATTTTTATTAACAAAAACAAGATATTGATATTAGAAAGACTTTTTTTGTATCAATAAAATTAGTCTACTTTAACACTTTTATTTTCAAAAATCATTAAACTATATTTATAATTAAAATTAATTAATCATGGATCCCATAAATAAACTAAATTATAAATTTATGCCTCATGTATTCCATTTTTACCTTTAGCTTAGTTTGGTAGATTAGCTAGCTTGGATTTCGAACTTACCTGATTTATCCAAATGACCTTACTTTTATGTTGAATCTCATATTTTGCTACTCTATGTGATTTGTCCAGTCACCTTATTTAGAGGAATCAATCTAGGGTGTGTTTGCATGCATAGATATAAAGGTTTTTTCTAAAATTAGCATAGGTTTCAAACCTTGTCATCTTAATGAATACTGTACTATAAATTTATGAAAAAAAATTGTGTCCCGCGCGCGCAGGGCAAATACGTACGTTACATCCAAACAAAGTGTCTTTGAGTTCTCGAGTGAAAGCCATTTAAGAACAACTCAAAAGAAAAGTTTCGTCCCGAGAAATATATAAACCCAGCCTGATTTCTCTAAGACCCACATCCTGATTTTGATCCATAAAAAATTGCAGTTCGATCGTTATGGAAAAGTGCATGATCTGGATGCTATTTTTGTTGGTTTCCTACGGCCAGTTCTCAGATTCTTCTGATGTGGTAAGACAATTGAAAAATACTCCTAGATTCTTCTAATTTTAAACCATGGAAAGGATTAAACTACTTGCCAAATTCAACAAATTTTAATGGCTTTTATATATATAATTAAATTAATACACAATTAATCAAATCTATGTATAAAAAGAAAGACAAAGATGGAAAAGGAATTAAAGCTTAGTTCAGTTAA
>NW_006239829.1:8801-13151 GCF_000226075.1 Solanum tuberosum
AAAAAAAAAGCATATTATATTACATCAATAAAAAGAAGGGGAAAAAAGTCAGAAAAATACTTCAACTTTGACCGAAATTACTGTTACGATATCAAACTTTATGGAGGGTCTTTTACCCCATATACTATTTAATAATGTATTTTAAAGGTATATATGTGTCTACGTGAACATCTTAAATATTGCATTATTATACCTTTAAAATACATTATTAAATAGTGTAAGGTGTAAAAGGTCTTTTTCAAAGTTTGATATTATTACAACAATTTTGATCAAAGTTCAAATATATTTCAAACATTTTTCTCTAAAAAGAAAGACAATAACTTCACTAGTTCTAACTAACCTTGAACCCCACTTTTTAAAAAAAAACAAAAGAGCATATTAGATCCCAGTGTTGATTCTATTTTTGTACTTTTGCCAAGTTTATAGGGTACAGGAGCTTTAGGGTTTCGTTTGATACATTTTATTTTTATTAACAAAAACAAGATATTGATATAGAAAGACTTTTTTTGTATCAATAAAATTAGTCTACTTTAACACTTTTATTTTCAAAAATCATTAAACTATATTTATAATTAAAATTAATTAATCATGGATCCCATAAATAAACTAAATTATAAATTTATGCCTCATGTATTCCATTTTTACCTTTAGCTTAGTTTGGTAGATTAGCTAGCTTGGATTTCGAACTTACCTGATTTATCCAAATGACCTTACTTTTATGTTGAATCTCATATTTTGCTACTCTATGTGATTTGTCCAGTCACCTTATTTAGAGGAATCAATCTAGGGTGTGTTTGCATGCATAGATATAAAGGTTTTTTCTAAAATTAGCATAGGTTTCAAACCTTGTCATCTTAATGAATACTGTACTATAAATTTATGAAAAAAAATTGTGTCCCGCGCGCGCAGGGCAAATACGTACGTTACATCCAAACAAAGTGTCTTTGAGTTCTCGAGTGAAAGCCATTTAAGAACAACTCAAAAGAAAAGTTTCGTCCCGAGAAATATATAAACCCAGCCTGATTTCTCTAAGACCCACATCCTGATTTTGATCCATAAAAAATTGCAGTTCGATCGTTATGGAAAAGTGCATGATCTGGATGCTGTTTTTGTTGGCTTCCTACAGCCAGTTTCTGATGTTATGGAAAAGTGCATGATCTGGATGCTGTTTTTGTTGGCTTCCTACAGCCAGTTTCTGATGTTATGGAAAAGTGCATGATCTGGATGCTGTTTTTGTTGGCTTCCTACAGCCAGTTTCTGATGTTATGGAAAAGTGCATGATCTGGATGCTGTTTTTGTTGGCTTCCTACAGCCAGTTTCTGATGTTATGGAAAAGTGCATGATCTGGATGCTGTTTTTGTTGGCTTCCTACAGCCAGTTTCTGATGTTATGGAAAAGTGCATGATCTGGATGCTGTTTTTGTTGGCTTCCTACAGCCAGTTTCTGATGTTATGGAAAAGTGCATGATCTGGATGCTGTTTTTGTTGGCTTCCTACAGCCAGTTTCTGATGTTATGGAAAAGTGCATGATCTGGATGCTGTTTTTGTTGGCTTCCTACAGCCAGTTTCTGATGTTATGGAAAAGTGCATGATCTGGATGCTGTTTTTGTTGGCTTCCTACAGCCAGTTTCTGATGTTATGGAAAAGTGCATGATCTGGATGCTATTTTTGTTGGTTTCCTACAGCCAGTTCTCAGATTCTTCTGATGTGGTAAGACAATTGAAAAATACTCCTAGATTCTTCTAATTTTAAACCATGGAAAGGATTAAACTACTTGCCAAATTCAACAAATTTTAATGGCTTTTATATATATAATTAAATTAATACACAATTAATCAAATCTATGTATAAAAAGAAAGACAAAGATGGAAAAGGAATTAAAGCTTAGTTCAGTTAAAGAAACCAGCAACAATGGGGTTCAAAGTAATGAAACTGGCAGTTAATGAAATTAGTACACAATTCTTAGCTCAGTTCAGTTAATGAAATTTTGTAACTTAACTTTCAAATATATATTATTCTTTGAATGTTAGCTGTAACGATTGAAAACTAGCTCTTTGTAACTAGGCTACGAGTCATAGTGAACTTAATTATTTTGCCCCTCTTTTTAACCATCCAAGGAGGGCGAAATTCATTCAATTTTAGGTGATCAGTGTGTTGCTCCTAGTCAGAGTCTCACAGACTCAAAATTGGGTGAAGTAGGAGCAAACCAAGTATTAGATTCTTATTTCTACATATCTAGAATTGAGTTTCAGTTTCAGCATATATATACTTAATTAGAGTCTTGTGATTTATGTCAACTTTACATGTTGTTATAACTGTTTGAATAAAAAGGAAACCCTTAAGCATTAAGCATATATCCTGCTAGCTGCATGCGCATTATTTTCTAACTAGCTCTTTAAATTTCCCTTATTAACCAGCCTGATCTGAAATGGCAACTTATCCCTGATCAACATAACTTCTGGTTATACGTACTTCCTGATTTCTCTAAGAGCCACAGTTACGTTCCTGGCCTGAAACGGGAAGGCTTCTTCACTCCTCCGTTGCTTCCTTGGAGCCTTTAATTTCCATCAGGCAGTTTGCTAGCTAGGTATGTCAAAGCAATTGTTCTTGTTTACTTCATTTCATTAATTATACAACAAACTTTCTTCTCATATACATTTATCAAGATTCACTTTTAGGAGGTGAAATTCATTCAAAAAGAGAGAGAGAGAGTGATAGGCCTAAAGCTAAATCCTTGGCATCCTAGATAATTTTGTTATTCTTTTAAAAATTATGATTAAAAAGGTTATTATTATTTAGGCTTCTGATTTTTATTTATTACTTCTTAAAAACGTGTCAAGTCGATATTGAACAAGCAATATAAACAAAGGGAGGAATACTACTTTTTTCCTCAAACTTTTCTTAAAATAGTGACTTGGGAAATGTAAAATAATTGAAAACCTAACTTTGAAAAAAAATAAAAATTAAGGACCTTATAAGTAGTGGCGGAGCCAGGATTTTAGTCACAAGATAGAAATTATATTCATTTACTTTTATTATAAATGTGATTTTTAAAATAAAATTGTTAATTAACAAAAGATGCACGTATCATGCACATGAGATGCACTAAACTAGTTTTATTGAATATGATTTGCACTTTTTACTAAAATTTGACTTTATAAGCTATTAATTAATTCAATTTGACTTTATAAGCTGTTAATTAATTTCACTCAATATATGTGATATTTTAAGAAAAAAATACTACATAATTAACGGATAGGAGTATTTTATTCAATGAAGAAAAAGGGTAGGGTGACATGTAAGGATAAGATTCTTTTGGAGGTGGACCATCCCATAAGGATGCCTCATCTTGCACTCTATCTGGATGTCTCAATCTAACCAATTTAGAAAAAAAAGTTGATGTATTACTCCCTTCCTCCGTTCAATAATATTTATCCACTATATTAAAAATAATTGTTCAATGATACTTATTTAACTTAGAAAAATCAAAAGATAATTTATTTTTGTGTCTATTTACCCTTACTATTAAATACTATATATCATCTAACATATTTCTTAAAACATTAAATTTAATAAAGTCAAAGGATAATATAGTTTACAAATATGTATATAATTATGTCATATTATGAATATCCAACAAATTGTCTCAAAAAGACTTTAGTTTTATTAAAATATTTTTATTAAATTAATTTTGTCTAAATTGGTAGTTTATATTTTGAGTCTTTAGTTTATTAAGCTAATTATTTTATTTCGTTAAAATTAACAAGTTCGATAGTTAATTATATCAATTCATCTTATTTAATTACTAACCGAACTTATTCTAATTAACTAAGTTTGGATACATATTTAATCTCCATTTGGCTATAATTTAGATTCATATGGCTAAAACTTAAATTCAATTCTAGCCAATTTAATTAAGACAAAATTACGCGGTTAAGCAAATTTATACTACTTAATTACTCATCATAGCTATAGTTTGCTATAATTACCACTCGCGACTAACATTATACATTAATTATGTGGTCTGACTTCGAATTTGTATAATTAGCAACGTTTGTATATGTATAACTCGCCATAATATACAAATACATATGTATAATATACAATTATCTAACCTATATACATATACAATTCACCTCTCTCGCTTGCCTCTCTCCTCTCTCTCTCTCAATCTCACTCGCCTCTCTCCTCCTTCTTCCAATCTCTCTCGCCTCTCTCCTCCCTATCCCAATCTCGCTTGCCATATATACAAATACATATGTATAATATATAATTATCTAACCAATATACATATATAATTAACCTCTCTCCCACTCTTTGCCCTCTCTCACTCGCCTCTCTCCTCTCTCTC
>NW_006239829.1:13207-20488 GCF_000226075.1 Solanum tuberosum
TTTCCTATAGCTATGAATTGTAATTATCAAATCATAGCTCTGAAAAGTAATTAGACTATTTTTGAGTGACTATATGTGAAAGTTCTTCTTTAATTAATGGAAAATTTGGAGACAGAACATTTGTTTGGCTGAAAGATATTGTTGCGATATTTTTACAAGACGTGGGACTTAATAGAAGAAAATAAGGAATTAGAATTGGATACATTTAATTTGCTATAAAACTAAAATAGTGACCTTTTTAATAATTATTTTTAAGTGTAGTTGTTTTAAATAAATATGTTAGGGATTTTGACTAGTTAGCTAATTGCTCCCTTAATTTTATCCTTAACCCATGCTTAAGACCAAGATTGGGCCTTTTTCTTAATTTCAGCCAAATTCTCTTATCAGCTACCAATTCCCCAATTAGCAGGGCTAAATCCATCCAGCCCAAACCAACAATTCAAACTCAGCCGACCCAGTTGTCCCATCCGCCCAGCCCATTCTCCATTTGACCACTGTTAGTCTAATTGCTTGTCTATAATCATCATTTGGTGTTTTATCTTATCATGTGGAGGTTAGTTTAATTTTAAGTGAAGGTTATTTAATATTGTATGCTTTCCTTTGTCATATTTGCATACATTGGCACAGTCAACTAATCGCATGCATGTTTTCCCGAGTCCTTGGAATCTCCTTTTCCTTGCATTCCATTGATTGGGCCTTAGAGGCTCAATTCTATTTTTCTATTGAGTCATTCGAGTCTTTGGAGTTGCCATTCAGGTTGAAGACGATAAATGTGGGTTGGAAATTGAACTTTCAAGTTCCAGAAAGTTGAAAGCAGGCTGAAATACAGCTTGTATACACGGACATACAGTGATATCCGCTGATATACATGGTAAAAACGCAGCAGTCACTGGTCGAAGGATAAATATGGGGTCGAAAATGAAAATACAGGTCGTAGAAGCTCAAAAGAAGGCTGCATATACTCTATATACAGCCCTTATAAATCAGTATACAGATATGTATACACAGTTTGCTTGGCACAAAATTTGGTCAGGGCCTAATTTTACTTGAATACTTTTTGAGCAACTTACAAAAATGACTATAGTTCTAGGGTTATTGAAGTTCAATAGGTATTAGTATGCTATTTACCAAAAATGACTACATTTTATTTCTTAATCTCGCTGTATATTTATATTTTTTTCTAATTTTTTTACTTTATACAATGATACAATTATAATTACAATGCACTAAGTAAGGTAATTTCTTGTTATAATGACGGAATGCCCCCTAATTACGTTTCTTAAACTCTCAACTTCACATAATTAAATTAAAAACTAATGATTACGTCCCTATCCGCTTGGATTCCAATTAATAATTAATAACCAATATTAAATTAACAACTAATTTTACCTTATGAATACACACCTATATCATATAGGAGTACCCATGTTATTATTAAACAAAATTTAGATACAGTGGACAATGGACATTTCAGAAGTAAGAAAATGGAAAATAATACATGTGAGTATTCAAGTATATAAATATTTGACTGTATAAAAAATTGAAACTCTGACAAAACTCAAGTATTTGTTTATACAAAAATAATGTAATTATGTATCAAAATATACTTGTATTACATGGTCAACCTTTCAACTAGTGTTAATATTTCAATACACTAGGACAATTCAAAAAAAATGACAAGTGGATATAATACAATACAAGTATCCAAATATATAAGTATTTCACTATATAAAAAATTGAAAATCAGACAACCCTCAAACTCTTTTCGTGACGTCTTCCTGTAATACATATGAATACAACTAATGAACTCATCAACCTTTCAATGAGATGTATACAAATATAAATTTCATAAAATATTTATTTATAACCTTCTTTTGAGTTCTACGACCTTTATTTTCAGTTTTCAGCCCCATCTTTATCCTTCGACCTGTCATTGCTGCGGTTTTACCATTTATATCAGCGTATATCACTGTCTATCGGTGTATACTTTTTCCATTTATATCAGCGTATATCACTGTCTATCGGTGTATACAAGCTGTATTTCAGCCTGCTTTCAACTTTTCGGAACCTGAAAGTTCAATTTCCAGCCCACATTTATCGTCTTCAACTTGTATGTCAACTCCAAAGACTCGGCTGACTAGATAGAAAATAAAATTAGGCCTCTAAGGCCCAATCAACGAAATGTAAGGAAAAGGAGACTCCAAGAACTCGGGAGGAGCCGGTTCACATATAGAAAAAGAACCAAAAAAAGAAAAGAAATTAATAATGGAGCATACTTTTCATCATTCTATATAAGTGGTGGTTTTTTCGAACAATCAGGATAGTTTCGTCATTTCGCTTCTATTCTGACCTATTAACAATCTCCAGCGGCTTTTACCTTTTGGGTTTCACGCGTGTCCTTGACCCTCTTCCAGTGCTATTGCAAATGAAAGGGCTTTTTTCCCGCTAACAAATACCGAAGGAGGACAAATGGCGCTCCATTTTTTCCTTTTCGGTTTGTTGTTGCTTCTTCTTTGTTTTTTCTTTCCTGAACATGTATTACTTTTTCTGATCCAGTTGTCATAATTTTGGGAAAGATTGATGAACCCAAGGTGTTCGGTGATATGCCTAGAACAACTTAATAATTCAATAAGATTCTTTGCAATATTTCCTGAACAAACGAAATATTGAAGAGTCTTGTCGCTCACTCCTCTAAATTATTTTCCCTGCTTTTGGGGACTCCAGATGTAGGGTTTTATTTGAAACTTAACCATTTTAGTTTCAAGGTTATTGAAATTTGAAGAGACACTTTTGGTTTTATTGTTCTTTCATATTGTTTCGAGCTCAATTTTGATACTCTTACCAACATTCCAATAGACTTTAATTAATTGGACATTCTAATGCAAATTAGATGCTCTCTCAACTACTTTAAAGTGTTGTAGTATGTTTAGTTAGTATATGCAGGGAAGTCCTACAATACTAATAAATTCTGTCATAGTGCGGAATGTTGTATTAGGAGGTCATACTATGAAATTCTTGAAGATGTTTTTCAAGAATGACCAATATGATGGTGAATTGTAGACATGTATATGCTCATTTTATATAATAGTAATTTGGTTTCTCAAGTCGTTCACTGCTCTGCAACCTGTATGTGTATTCGTTCCGTCTTGCAGGCTAATTTATGGAGACAATAGATTCAGTCATTCGGGTGACCATTACATCAGTCGATCGAGGCTTTTAAAGATTAATTCCAGTTTGCTTATTTCTAATGTCTTGCAGGTAGCTCCTCGCCTTCGACAGAAATTAGTAATCTTTTAACAGATATGAGTTCCTCCATTGCATAATTTGAGGCACAGGTACTCCACAACTAAGTTCTGCACTTCTTCAACGTTATTCGGGTGTCATAAATTCCTGAAAACAAAATAAAACTAAAGAAGCATGAGGGAGTTTCTAATATATTGCATTTCAACCTTATTAATAAGTCAAAGGTTGCCAAAATTGTCATTGTTCGTTTTACATGGATATATCTTGAGTTTTCACATCACAATTGTATTTTAAACACTATGAATGTTATTTGAAATTCCTGCTTTCTCATTCTTAATTGAAACATCATATAAAAAGATACCATGCTAAATTAAAAATGAAAATATATAAAATCATCATATAAAAGCTTTAAAATGGTAACTTTGTATGTGATAAAGTAATGGTGAGACAATTGTGCAACTTTCAATTTGATTCCCAATAAGTTCCCACCAAATTAGTTACTCCTACTTTTACTAATATCTTCATACCTTCATTTGAACCATGACATTAATTTTATCATTTGAGAATGGAGTAGCTAAGGATATTTGGCGTGATGTAACTCCTACGGAGTATAGTGGAATATTATTGAATGGGGATCCGGGTAGCAATGCTGATTTTGCTTTGATATAGAACTGTGTATAACATGTTCAGCGTGACAAAGTAGAATTTAGTGGGTCGTAGCAGGTTGCTTGCTAATAACTCAGGAAATTAGCTATTGTATTCGTTTTACAATTTTAGCTTGTCAGAACATGTTGTTTGTTTTATTTTTCTAAGTATGTTCTATAAGCAATTACTTATAGTTATCTTTAGACAACCTGATCGCGTATTGAAATCAAACTAATCTAATGTACCATATGTTGTTTTTTTTCTTTTCAAATTGGCTTGTAGGGAGTGTTGCTTCTCACCTTCACAGCAGTGATCGACACATTGAAACCTCCAAAATGCTTTGATGGTTCAAAACTTCAAATGAATGTAGGAATGCATCAACATTCCATCTTACAATCTTATATGCAGCTTTAGCTCTAGCATATTTGGAAAACAGAGGAACACGTTTCACCATCGGATCAATGGGAGTGAATCAATTCCATAAGCCAAATCATCAAGCGATTTTCTTCTATTGGTATACTTATGTGCTCTACGCGTCCAATGCCTTTGGTAGCATAGTCCTTTTGTACATTGAAGACAATGTTAGTTGAGTACTTGGATTCGCCATTTGTGTCGCCCTCAACATCCTTGGGTTGTCTATTTTCTTGTCTGGACGCCGTTTCTATCGCCATATTGAGGCACAACAAGAAAGCCCTTTCATGAGTTTTGGCTCGAGTCGTTGTTGCTGCTATTAGGAAGCATAGAGAACCATTGTCATTATTAGGTAAAGATTTTTACCATGGCATGACAAAAAGGAACAGTGCAATAAGTGTTGATACCTTACAAATCCTAGCAAATTCCTCAGGTATAACAACACTCTCCCTACACTACATGATGGTTCAAAGTATAAATAGCTATTAGTAGCAGGAGAAATGGAGAGGACATTACAAGGTGGGAATTGAACTAGATGAAAGTCAACCAACTGACCTGCTAAGATTCCCTCTTTGTATTTTCTTGAATTCCCTTATTATAATTTTTAAATGCCCATTGCTAAATAGTCTGTAGCTAACAAGATTTTTTGTTAATTCGTCGTTAAATAGGATTAGTGGATTAGAGTGGTCCGTCTAATTGTTGTTGTTTTAGGTGATTTATAGTCCTGGATCTTAAGATGCGAAATGGAATCACTTCCAGACGAATTCAATGGTGAATCATTCCAGATTGAAGCAGTCAGGGTGACAACTGATCTACCAAGTTGGTTCGAAACTGAAGTTCTATGCAACAGCAGTATAGGAAATGATACTGCCTGCCATATAGTAGCTATGTAATTTTTCATCATCTTGCTCGACTTTGGTTATAGCACATTATGAGTTTGGAGAGCCAGCATAGATAATTGGAGAAAGTAGCTATCAAGTTCTAAGTTACTGATGTTTTGCCACTGCTATTAGAGAAGCTATAACCATGCTTTATTAGGTTGTATTAGCATTCCATTTCCAACATCTTTGCTACAACCTTAAAATTGTATCCTCGGACAACTAAAAAGAACAAGATATAGCCTTCAAACAAGAAGTTTGTAGTACTGCTTCCACGGCCATGGGCTTAGTCGAAAAAACAAAAAAGACTAAAATGTTTTAGCCTTTCTTGCAAGCTCCAGTATAATGTTCTGCAGTTCTTGCAATTGTGTTAATATTAGATTGAATTGTCTCTTCTTTATTTGTGTCTCTTTTTTTTTTTTAACTCAACTTTAGAAATAGTAAGAGTATGCAGAACAATGCGACAAATTAAAGGTGAAAAATGGTTCAAGCTGCAAAAATTGTTTCATAACAGAGACTAAGGACATTAAACTTAAAACAGCTTTGGCATTGCAGAAGATTCAATGCTCACGCCTTTGCCTTCCTAGGAGCCAACTGAGTCTCCGGCTCTTTCTTGACAGACTCTTCCTTCTCAGTTCTCGGATAAAATCAACTCAATATGGCAGGGGTGAGGCATATATATAGGGGTTAATTCTCAATACTTACCCTTTATCTAGTAATTAATTTATATAATACAACCAAGACACATAAAAAAATAAGGCAAAACATGCATGTGATTAGTTCACTGTGCCAATGTATGCAAAGATGACAAGAAAGCATACAATATTTAAACAACCTTCACTTAAAATTAAACTAACCCCCACATGATAAGATAAAACACCAAATGATGATTATAGACAAGCAATTAGACTAACAGTGGTCAAATGGCTCCTCTCCATTTCACCAAGTTTCTACTCGGATGGAAGCCATATGTGTCATAATTAAAAATTAAAGATTGAGATTTAATTATCTAAATCAAGGTCCTAATCATGATTAGAATAACAAATAATTTATTTATAATATTTCCTATTTAAAGTCAATCTCATAATTCTAGCTAAAATGGATCTCAATTCATAAATATATCTAAAATTTCTTTCTTTTTAAGAACATTTTTTCCTTTTTTTGTTACAAAAAAATCTTTTTGCATTTTGTTCTGTTTATTGTTTTTGCAGTTTGTTATTGAAAGAAAAAAAACTAACATCATCCTTTATTTTTTTAAAAAAAATAAAATTTGTAAATATTTTTAAAATTTTTTAACATTGTATGTTGATTAGTTTTCTAACGGTCTTCCGTAAGGCCTAAGCTAGATGACTATTTCTCTAATGTTTGATGGAAATGTAAAGAACAAGAAAAAAATTAAAGAACTCCATGACAAAAAAGAGGACAAGAAAAATATCTTTTTTAAAAAAAAAAAAAAAAGAGCTCGCATAAAAAAATTGTATTTTTATAAAATGACTTCTGAAATATGAAATTTATGTTTTTATAAGAAAATAAAGAAATTATTTGTTATAATCATGGTTAGGACTTCAATTTAGGTAATTAAATCTCAACCTTTAATTTTTTAAGGGAAAAGGGTCGGATATACCCCTTTATAAAAGTGGCTCATATATACCCCTACTTATTACAAATGGCTCACATATACCCTTTTTCTCTAACAGAAATGGAAAAAATTAATTTTAGTTTAATTTATTTTTTATTTTTATTTTTTTAAATATAGTCCCATATGAGTATATTTAATCCACCTCAAACATATTTTTTTTTTCTACTTTTTTTTTTGTTTTAATGACTAATTTAGATTTATTATTTTGATGGTCAAATTTATTTATATTTCACTAATATTCTTGTAAAACTTATTATAGATGACCAAATTTTTTTCTTCAAATAAAAAAATTAAATTACAATATAGACAAAAATAATAGTTTTAAATTATAATATAGCCAAAAAAGATAGCTTTAAATTTTTTACTTTACACTAAGGAATGAAAGAAAATAATAAAATAAGAATAAGAAACTCAAATAATTATAATAAAAGAAGTCAAAAAATAATTTATGTATGAAAAAGATTA
>NW_006239829.1:20556-22443 GCF_000226075.1 Solanum tuberosum
ATTATTTTGATGGTCAAATTTATTTATGTATCACTAATTTTCTTGTTAAACTTATTATAGATGACCAATTTGTTTTCTTCAAATACAAAAATTAAATTACAATGTTTTATTTAAAAAACAAAAAAAAACAAAAAACGACTAGTTTTAAGAGTCGCCACTTAATTTTAAAAGTAAAATTAAGAAAACTATTTTTTCAAAAAGATTTAAAATAGAAAACCTAATGAAAATATTTAAAGGAGTTCAGGGTTCATATTAACATTTCGGAAAGGGTTTGAAAGCACCCAAAATGTCCGCTAACATGCGGTTATTCGGTAATTAACTATTTGGCTAAAATATTTTAAAGAAAAGCCATGCTTGATTAATTAGAGGAAATACTATGAGGATAATATTTAAGTAAAACTTTGCAAAGCAATTTAAGTAGAAAAATAAGTATTTATTCCATCTTTAGAAAAATATAAGTGATTAATTCAAAATGGTTTTCCTTTGGGGAATCGATTTAAGGAAAAATCTTAAAATTAAATAAACAAATAACTATGCAAGAGCAATTAAATAACAAAGAAAAGAAGATATCGTCCCAAGTCCGGTTTCTGTTCGCCTGGGCCGATACGAGGACCTAAATTCAACTTTGGGCCCTTGACCCATTTTGTACATATCCTAGAACTAAACATAAACAATTGACTTTCTCTTTGGGCCTTAGGCCCAATTTTCACCTGTCCTAAACTAACAAAATAATAATAAAAATAAATGGGCCATTGGCTCAATAATTACAAAAACACAAAGCTGAAATTTTTGGGGCTCCTTTAGCCCATCCTCGATGTAATATACATCGTATACAACTTATGTATATCGATGTATCACACTATATATCAGTGTGTTTTGGCTCCCGTATTTTCGATTTCCAGCCTTTTAAATCAGCATTCAGTTCTTGGAATGATGAGGTCAACTCGATGACGGGAGGATTGCTGGGCTTCCATGGCCCAACTCAATTGTAAAGAGGTAAAGAGTCCATTGAGAACTCATACGGGATCACATGTACACTAAAAAATTTTTTATAGATAAGAGCCAATATACTGAATCAATATAAGCAGCATGAAATAAATAGCATTAGATTATTAAAAAAAAAAGGAAGTTTCTATACTACTGTTGCACACCGTAAGTCATAAAAACAAAACATGTCACATAGGACTAAATTATAAGGAAGAAAGTCTTAATTTTTATTTTTATTTTCTTTCATGAGTGGTGCCACTCACAAAGCAAATTTAATAAGTTAAACAATAACAGAGAAGTAGAACATGCATTATTAAATTAAGGGAATCAATTTAACAAACCAACCATATTATATTATTATCTAGGAGTATCAAGCACAACACATGGTCTTAGGCCAAAAATGTAATAGAAAATTCCTAAATCTTTGAGCTTATTTGAAGATTATACTATCTCTGTGATAAACAAATGGACAAAGTTGAAAATGAGCAAATCAAGCATGATTGAGTCCACTACATCCAAACATCAAGTCATGCTAGTTAAAAAAGACATAATACAACCGATGATCTACTAAAATTAGCAAGAAAATGTAGAACAAATTGCATTTAACTTAAAATCAACCCATATATGATTTCCTAAGGTTGAAACAACATGTAAGCGTCCTAAATCATTCTCAACTCAACTTACGGTAACATGTGAAATATACTACAGACATAACACCAATAAGATTCACGAAGAACAGAATTCATATATATATATATATATATATATAAATAAATAAAAAAATCAATTTTGTCATCAATAGGATCAACTAGTGTTGGTACTTATGCTAAACAAACACATTATTCCTAAATTAAAGCTAAGTGTCAACACTAGATGGACACAAATCGATCTTGCAAGAAA
>NW_006239829.1:24005-26118 GCF_000226075.1 Solanum tuberosum
TTTTATAATAAATAAAACCCTAACCTTAAAGGAGAAGGAGAGAATGAAGAGAGAGGGGAAGGAGGCGGCGGGGGCGGAAGCGGTAGCTCCTGACGGACGGACGACGGCGGCAACTCCTGACGGATGGACGGCGGATCGGCGGAGGAGTGGAGAGAAGGAGAGGAGAGGATTTGAGAATGAGAAATGGGGGAGAATGGGGGAAAATCGCGTCTGTATGTATCAGATATTTAATGAAAAGCGACGGACAGCGTCTCGAAGTCCGTCGCTTTTCATTAAATAGTTGGCCAAATAATTTGACCAAAAAGCGACGGACATAGAGACGTTGTCCGTCGCTTATTTAAAATATTTGACCAAGAAGCGACGGACATAAAAATGATGTCCGTCACTTTCATAAAAAAATAATTATTAAAATAAAAAAATTCAAAAGCGACGGACGGCATCGCTATTTTTAAATTTATATATAATTTTTTTTAATTAAAAGCGGCAGATAACGTCTATATTTATATTAAATAAATAATTATTAATTTTATATATATTTGGCGCAAAAATCCGCGGAAAAAAGTGACGGACAAGAGATGCAGTCCGTCGCTTTTTGTAAAATAATTTTTAAAATAATTATTTTATTAAAAAGCGATGGACAGTGTGACAAATGGCGTCGCTTTTTGGAGCGACGTCGTCCGTCGCTTTTCTGTCCATCGTTTTTTAGCTCTTTTTAGTAGTGGTAAAATAATTGAAAACCTAACTTTGAAAAAAATAATTAAAGACCTATTAGGATTAATAGTCAAGTTCATTCATTTTGAACATAAAAGGAAAGTGTTACTTAAAAATGCAACGAGAAGTTAAAGAGAGAGCTCGTGGATCGAATGTAGAAAAAATTTTCTATTAATTATAAGCATTCAAAAACTTAAGTATTTATTTACAAGTTTTAAAGATCAAAGCAAAGATTTAAGATCAAGTTTAAAAGTTTTGAAATAAAATACAAGTTAAGATTATCACCAAATTAATTCAATATCCAACTTTAAGCCCTTGAAATTAACTGATTCATAGGTATTGGAATATAATTTCATCCACTATATTTAAAATCAAATATCACAATTATTGCAATATTTCTCTATCTTGATTATTATCCATAAAGTTTTTATTGTACGTGTACAATAGCATACAAGCATATTCCAATTATTGATTTCTTTATAAAAAAAAATAATTAAAAAAAAAGAGTGCTCCATGTTCCCGTTCAATTTTCCACTTTGGGTGAAGTCCCATTTGTATTCTATTATTATTATTATTATTATTATACTTTTGCCAAGTCTATCTAAAAAGGACGGTTTTGGCCTTCTAGGACAAGATGGTCCCAAATGTTTTGGATAGAAGTGTCAAAATAGGGTTCGGAGGCAAAAAAAAAAATTCAAAATTTCAAAAGGGCATATCAATTATTTTTTAAATCAAAAAGACAAAATCGTTCGTGATGAAGCGATTTTGCTCTGACACAAACTCCGTTAAAAATAAAAATCGTTGTCCTAGCAGCGATTTTGTCCAAAACTTTTTTTCTTTTTTTTTATTTATTAAAATCGCTGCTAATTTTTTTTTTTCTTACATCGCTGCAGGGGCAACGTTTTTCTCGATTAATAAAACAAAAATTGAAGGCAGCGATTTTCCCTTAAATATTTTTGTTAAATAACTCGATTGTAATGAAGAAAGAGGGAAAATGTATTATACGTATCAATTCTTAATTGGTTCATGTATATATACAATAAAAATGGGCTATTATTTTCATGCCTATTTTTAATTATTAATAATATTATTGTTCAAGACAGAGATATTTTATCACTAAGTATGTGTGTACGTGTGTATTACTTTAAAGGGCATTAAGAACTTCATACCCACAAATAGTAATTGACCGTGTATGTAAATTTATTTGGATTATATCTTAAAGCACACATTGTAAATGGAAATCCTCGTCATTAATTAAATTATAGAAAAATAAAATATAAAAATGATAAACAACATGGACAGTATACTCAATACAATTGTTGACGCATGAGGAAAATTGAATCATATATCATAAATAATAATTAAAAAATAATTGAATTAAAAAAAAAAACTTCTAAAAGGG
>NW_006239829.1:26435-26861 GCF_000226075.1 Solanum tuberosum
TTTTTTTTTTGAGAAAATCGCTGCTAAGGCAACAATTTTTATTTCTTTTAACTGAACGACGTCAATATTTATCAGAAGGAAACCCTTTTGGTTAAAAAGAATTTTGATGTGCCATTTTGGTTTTTTGAAGGAAAAAAGGTTGCCCTTTTGGTTCCGCAAATGTGCGGATTGAATTGAAATTAGAGATATTAAAATAGATTGAAATAAAAATTGGGTTGAGGTATGACCCGTCCAAATTTACTTTGGACTCAAATATGGTCTAAAAACAAGTTGTGTCATGACCCACCTAATTTGACCCGCATAATCTCAATAATTTTAACATGTTGTTATTTAATTTTTATAACCGCAATTTTGAATTTTAACTTAATAAAATAAAAATAAAAAAGTTACAAATGGATAGATAAATCATAAAAGATATAAAATAGA
>NW_006239829.1:26974-30455 GCF_000226075.1 Solanum tuberosum
CATTATTTTAAAGTTTTCATGCATGTGAGTAGACTTGTAAAGGATATAAAGGTACCAAATCACTTTCAGATATAAAGCTTTTTCTAAAATTAGCATAGGTTTCAAACCTTGTTATCATAATGAATACTGTACTATATATTTATCACATGAAGAATTTTTATTTTTTTTATTGTGTTCCACGAGGCAATTCTATTAATTAAAATAAAATAAAAAAGAAGCCTTAATTGCCATTGTTTGTGAAAACTGTCCAAAAATAAGTAAACACTAATTAAAATAAAGAAAAGTAAAGTTGCTTGCATTTTCCTTGTAGTATTAAGTTGTTTGTGCTTGTGTTCCCTATCCCTCTGGTGATTGACCTTCAAGGTTGTTTTGTTCTAATTGACGTGCAAAAACACGTACAGATATTGCCATTGCTGGCCCAATATATGTTATTTATTTTGTTTCAATTTATGTGACACACAAATTAAATTGTGAATTAAAATGTTTTGTATAGTTTGTAAATAATTATTAATTACTGTGATTTACAATTATTTTTTACATAATTTTCACTTAATATTATTCCTTCTGTCCCAATTGATGTAGTATTGATGATATTTCGACAGACAATCAATTTTTTATATCTTTAAATATTTTATGTTTGTCAATTAGTGTGCTTTGTAATACTTTTTACGTCATTTTCAAATAAGTTATGTTACTTCTTTTGTTTCAATTTATGTGACACTAACAGAATTTCGAGAATGAATTAAATTTTTTATGTCTTTTAAATTTTTAAGTTGTTAATTACGGTGATTTATAGTAATTTTTAGTTTTTTTAAATAATATGTGTTACTTTCCTTGTCCTAATTTATGTGGCACAAGAGTCCATCAATTATTTTTTTGGTAACAACTGTAAAAAATTATCATTACCATCAAAACCAGTACAAATAAAGAGCACCTATACCTGATAACATGGATTAGGCCTCCTACAAAGCTAAAAACTTAGTATTACAAAGTAAAAGTCTGACAAAACTCCTACAATTCCATGATTTTTGAACTACTAAGTAATTGTAATCTCTCAATAATCTTCTTTTTGGTCTGTGTTCCTGCCTCCTTTTGTATGTACAGTCAGCTTGCCTTTGAACTTTTTCCAATTCCTGGCTCTCCATATGTGATATAAGATTGCTCCACTAGTGATGGAATATTTCCCAGTTTGTGTGAGTATGTATCTTCCTAGGTTATACCAACCCTGTATTTGGATCTTGATTGCATTTAGATTCTTTCAATACTAGCTACAATCTGCAGGTGTTCTATGATTCCATATTGTTGTTCCATCTTTCATATATATTCCATATATCCACGTTACCAATAGGGATTCCTTGTTCTCAATTATTTGCCACAACATTTTCCCTACCGATGCAATGTTCCTGCTGCTACTTCTAATGTTTAATCCACCTTCTCTCTTTGGATAACAGATTTTTTCCCAAGATACTAGAGCTACCTTTTTCTTATCATCAGCTTTTCCCCACAAGTAAGTCCTACAAATCTTGTCTATAAGTATTTTTATGTATCTTGAAAATATATTAAGTTGTTAATTATTGTGATTTGTACTATTTTTCATTTTAATTTATTTCTCTTACTTTTCTTTTTTAATTGTTAGAATTCAACTTAAAATTAAATTTTAGAATTTTCAGAATCCGAAGAAAAATCCAAAAATTATTTGGTATTGTAAAGTGTAATTTAAAAGTTAGAAGGTTTTGAAGAAGCAACGTTCATTCATATTATAAGTGGGAAAATATGTGTAGATATTTTCCTTTTTTTAGGTTAAGGCCTAAAATTAATTTAGTTCTATATCAAGAAGGCTTAATAGCCACAGTGGCAAATATCAAAGCCCTTTAGATTTTTGTATTCTTTTGAAGGGTTACCTATATTTGGTCACATTTTGACCCTCCTAAATTTGGAGTCTCGTAACTTTGGCATTATTTTAAAGTTTGCATGCATGTGACTTGTAAAGGATTTAAAGGTACCAAATCACTTTCAGATATAAAGTTTTTTTTTCTAAAATTAGCATAGGTTCAAACCTTGTTATCATAATGAATATTGTACTATATATTTATCACATGAAGAAAAGGTTTTTTTTTTTTATTGTGTTCCACAAGGCAATTCTATTAATTAATTAAAAATAAAATAAAAAAGAGGCCCTAATAGCCATTGTTTGTGAAACTGTCCAAAAATAAGCAAACACTAATTAAAATAAAGAAAAGTAAAGTTGCTTGCTTTTTCCTTGTTGTATTAAGTTGTTTGTGCTTGTGTTCCCTATCCCTCTGGTGATTCACCTTCAAGGTTATTTCTGGGGAAAAAAAATTGTTGTAATTGACGTGCAAAAATACGTACACTAAACTAGTGAGTTATAAACATCGCAAAATATAAGCACATTCAATTTGAGAACACTAAAAAATTCAAGATGTTGATATCTAAATAGCTTCATTACTAAGTTTCATTACGTTTACTAAATATGTTGAAAAATATATATATATATGTATAGCTTGCTAGTTGCTTCCAAGCCAGCTCAATTTCAATTCTTTTTATAAGGTAAGCTTTTCAATTTGTTTTAACTTTTTAGAAAGATAGTAGTATAAGACAACTAGGGTTCTTACTTTATTAGTACAAATAATTAGTTTTTGACTTATTGAAAATAATAATTCATCATCGTTTCTTCAAATTCAAATCCAACAGCAACAACTTGCAGCACTACTAGAAAGGCTCAAATTACCTGGGGATTTTACCTGGTAATTTTTTCCGTAGATACTTCTTGCAAATTTTCATGCGAGAATTTGCAAATTCCTTAATTCTAAATTATTTACGTGAGGATATGATTTCCTCTGGTAAATTCGCATGTAACTTTGGCTCCATTTAGCACCAAAATATTACTTGGGAAATTATTTGAGAAAAATAATCCCCATGTAACATTTTCGTAGATAATTTCATAGCTAAGTGATTAAAAATATGAAAATATGTTTCCTTTATGAATTCACATGAGAATTCCCAATTAATGATACTTGCAGATTCATTGTATAGGTAATTACTTGGGATTTTATTGATGTGATTTTACCTGGGGATTATTTCATAGGAATTTACTTGTCAATTTTATTATTTAGAGAATTACTTGGGGATTTTGTTATTGTAATTTAAGGTGTGAATTAGTTTTTGGGAATTTACCTATAAATTTTATTACCTACTGTCTACTGAATTACCTAGGTATTTTGTTGATCAATTTTTTTCTCGAGAATTTATTCATGGATTTAATTACCTAGGGAATCACATGAGAATTATTTCTCCATATTTTATTAAACACAAAATTACATGGGAATTTTATTGTTATGATTTTAGCTTTGAATTATTGTTTTAGGATCTACATGAAGATTTTATGACATATAAAATTACTTGAGGATTTGTTATTGAAATTTTAATTACGGATTATTTTAGGTGTTTTTCAATAAAAAAA
>NW_006239829.1:30920-57110 GCF_000226075.1 Solanum tuberosum
TATTTATTAATGCATACTGATCATCTCAACCAATTAAATAAAAAATTTAGTGAAAGAGTAAAAAAGTTTGAAAAATGACAAATCATTTAGTCCATGTAAGTACCACATAGGCTGAAGAGCAGTTCCTTGATCCCGTTATAAGTCATAGGCAACAGAGACTGTTTGAATTCGGCAACAAGGGTAATTATTTGATTTTCTCTTCAATTAATATATTTGAATGTTAAACTAATATATAATGCAAATTAGCTTTTTTCATATTTCTTGCGGAAATATTTGCAAGTAATTTCATGCGAATTCGAAATTCCCATGTAATTATCTTAGGGAAATTTAAATCGGCAGGTAATAATTACCTACGATCGAAGATATTTTCATTGAATTTTGTTTTGTAGGAAAATCCCTTGGTAACTAAATTGCATGCAGATTTTCCTATATAATTCATAGGAAAATCCCCATATAATTCACCTTTTTCTAGTAGTGATTTCGATCAACTTGCTTATGCCTGTTGTTACCTACCGTAGGACCTCAGTCCACTAAGCAAAGAAATTTTAGCCATCAATTTGATACTATATAATTGCATTCATTTTCTAACCTTTTACCTTATTTATTATTTTTATTTTTATTATTTTAACCCGGGAAGAAATCACTAGTACAAGTTATAGTGTAAGGTTAAATTAGAATTGGCAATATTTATTAATGTGATAATAAGTAGTAGTTAAATATGATTCTTGTCGTTGATCTGTAATACCCTATAATAAATGCCTAGAAATAGTTCAGAAAAGCCTCAAGTCTACAGAAATTGTGGGTAGTAAATGGAAGTATGGCTCATGGAAATTTGAAAAATCATTATTTTTAAAGGATTGACCGTCATGCAATAGCTAGTTAATTTACAAATGAATCATTTAACCGTAAGCTGCATAAAAAATATGCACGTACCCTTTTTTACTTTATAAGAAAAGAGTATATATTATATCAATAAAAAGACACACAATAACTTTAAATACTAGTTCTAACTAACCTTCAACCTCACTTTTAAAAAAAACAAAAGAGCATATTAAATCCTTTTTTTCTACTTTGGGATGTGGACCACTAGTGATTCTTTTTTTGTATTTTTGCCAAGTTTATAGGAGACAGGTGCTTTAGGGTTTCGTTAGATACATTTTTAAATATCATTTCACAATACTATTTGAAGATTGTTATTTTAATATATTTTAAGATGAAATTGATTTTGATCCATCATTTTAATTTATAAAAAAATTGCAGTTCAATCGTTATGGAAAAACACATAATCTGGATGCTATTTCTGCTGGCGTCGTACAACCAACTCTCGAATTCTTCTGATGTGGTAAGACAATTAAAAACTATTCTTAGATTCTTCTAATTTTAAACCATGGAAAGGATTAAACTACTTGCCAAATTCAACAAATATTAATGGCTTTTATATATATAATTAAATTAATACACAATAATAAAATCTACGTATAAAAAGAAAGACAAAGATGGAAGAGGAATTAAAGCTTAGTTCAGTTAATGAAACTAGCAATAATAGGTTCAAGTAATTAAACTAGCTGTTAATGAAATTAGTACACAATTCTTAGTTCAGTTTAGTTCATTAAATTTTGTAACTTAACTTTCAAGTATATAATATTCTTTGAATGTTAGTTGTAACGATTGATAACTATTTCTTTGAATTAAAATATTATGACTTCTGTGGGATAGAGTTAAGCGAAACGGATTCATGTGGGACGGGACAAGAATAAAAATATGTGTTATGCGGGGCGGGGCGGAACGGGGTAAAGTCTTTGCGGGTTCATGCAGGTTTCCAGCCGGCTCCGCTCCATTGTCATCGTTGTATCGTTGTACGTTGTTGGTCCTTGTATTGTTGGTGGGCTTGGGTTTTGGTGTTGCTGAGAATTGGGTCGGTTGGGGCTGTAAAAGGCCCAAAATTAGGCTGAAAGAGAGTTGAAGGGAATGGTTAGATTTATAATCAAAGGGTTAGGTTTTGAATTGAGGATTTGACTATATTTGTTGAAATCGTACCCAATTGAAATTCAGAACTTAGTGAAATTGATTAAATTGGAAAATAAGTCTAATAATTAAATATGACGAATTAATATAATTAATTAATAAGCTTCTTAATCTTAACTAAATTAAATAATTAATTTTATTTTTCTCACATGTGCAGAAACTTAATGAATTAGTCAAGACGTCAGAAGAATACTATTCTTCAGGTATGATTTTTTGTATTATATATTATATATTAATAATAAAAATAGTACAAATTGTTATTTATAATATATTTTGCTCATAAGTAAAGTTAATATGGAAATTTGTTTATCATTAATCTGACTTTGAAATTTCATTTTAAATAGCAAAAAAGTGTGGCGGTCAAATTGAATGTGTCTCAATTGATATGTTTAAAATTCGTGAGGTAATTTGTTTGTGAAAGAAAAATAATTTGCAGAAAGATAAGTTAGAAATTCGATTTTTTTTTATCATTCTCTTCTTATCTCCGTTTTCTTACCCGCTTATTCTATTTCCTCTTTTTTTTGGGACCATTAGTTCCTTCAATCCTTCCTATATTTATTTATTTATTCTATTTCATTTCATTATTTTCTTGTTCCCCTAGTTCTTGTTGCTAGTTAAAGATTGCGCTCTATTTTTAAATAATCAAAAAGAAAAATTTTGTAAAAATATTTTCATCACCTATTTGAAATCTAACCTCTTTCATCTTTCCTTGTCTTCTATAGTAATTGTCTTTCCCTAATTAATTGACAAATTATTTAGTTAAATTTAGACTTTTAAATTAAAATGATAACGTAACAAATTAAAGAGACTTAAATACAGTAAGTGGTAGTTAACAATGAGTAATTAAAACAAATGAGTAACGTATATTGAGGAGAAGTATTTTAAGTAGTGATTTTTGATTATTTTTTTGGTTTTAATAATAAAAACATATTTAGAAGATTAGGAGAATGGTAAAAAAAATGAGAAAAAAGTTGTTGTAGTCAGAACTCATTCATGTATTGATGACCCTTGATTTAATATCTCCTTTATACTTTGAATAATTGTTGTCGCCAGTTGACATATTTTTCTTAATAAGAATAATAATTAATATTACCTAATAAAATATAGCATCATGAGTTTTTCATCTAGCATAGTGAAGAAGTTGTTGGAGCTTTGTTTCTAAACTTCTATCATTTTATTGACTGCCACAATGTGAAGAGATGTAACATTTAAAACCTATTAATAACTACTACTAATTATTGGGAAGGAAAAGGGGATTATCGAAATGAATTTTCTGGAATATAATAAAAAAATACGTGCAACACTAATGAATACTAATAACATTAATAATTAGGCGAAATGGTCTAACGGACCCTTATACTTGTACGCATTTGTATTATGGACCCTTCTATTTAATCTTTTATCAACTGAACCCTTACACTCCATCAAAAGAAGATTTTTAAACCCTCTTATCAGGTGTGTAGTTCACTCGCCTTTAAATAAATGATATATCAAATCCACGTCATCTAAATTAATGACATGTCATAATTATCGTTATTAACTATTTTTTAAAACTATTAACCAAAATTATATAATAAAATATGAAATAATATTTTTTTAATTTATTCTTTATTGTTTGAAACTCCATACTTTATCTCCCCATTCCTACCTTGAAACCCTCAAAATCTAAAGCCTTCGCCGCCGTCTTCATCTCAGTCATCGTCGCAGCTCTTGCCGGCGACCACATGTACTCTCTTCCTCACCCGTATCATCTCCATCGTACCATGGCCATCAGATCTGACCGAAAAACCTCTTCGCTGTCGTGACCAGATCCCACCCTCACCGCTTCGTTCTTCTTCCACTGACCTGCGTCGTCTCTCTCACTCCATTGCGAATTAGTGGTCTCGGTCGAGCACGACCACCGCTGCTCACTCACAAAAGCGGGAAGAACAAAGAAAAATGGACCGGACAGACATGGAGATGGCTAAAAATGGAGGTGGGCCGATTGGCCGAGGAAGAAAGCATTTTTTAGTTACTATAATTTTTTAAAAAAGTTTCATTATTTTATTGTTTTATTTTTCTATTTTTTAAATATTTTTTAACTTAAATAGGATAGTCACTCGCCTTAACGAGAGTGAATTCACGCACTTTTGCCAACTCAACTATTTTGATGCCACATAAGATTAGTCAATGGTCAGAGGGTTTGATAAATTGTGATTTATTAAGTTTAAGGGTTCAATTGATAAAGAATTAAGTAAAAGGGTTCACAATACAAACTCATACAAGTACATGGATCTATTAGACCATTTCGCCTAATAAATATAATAAATGTTGATTATGAATTTATGATTTATGGGGAAGCCGAAGGGATAATTTTTTCTGGCGGGAATTTTTGTGCGACATTAATACATACTTATGTTATTCTTTAATAAGGAGAGAATTCGACATTATACTTTAATATTTTGTAATATTTTGTCTTTTAAAATGAGGAAAAAGGGCCAAAAAAACCACAAAATAGATAAATAGGTTTCTATCCCTTAGAGGCATGTCATATCATCAAGTCTAACATTCTCCTTTATATATATACTAGTGAACTTGTCCGCGCTTCGCGCGGTCACAAAATCTTATTAAATTTAAGATTTAATTTCTGTTGAGAATTCAAATTTGAAAGTAATCAAAAAAATATTTTATGAAATTTAAGGTATTTTAATTTTTTTTCTTTCATTAGATAAAACAAACAAAATATTTATAAATTTAATCTGTAGATATTTTACAAATCTTAAATATTCAAAGAAATTAAAGTAAGAGTAAAAAAATCAAAACACCGCAAATACTTTTAGTGAAAGTAGAAAGACATAAACACGTCAACACTATGAGTCTATAACAAAAATGTTAAAAGAAAAACATCGCTATACATGTTATTTTACTTATGAAAAGTCAAAATTTTACTTAGAATTAACAAATAATAGAAAAAAAATCATCAGCATACAAAATGAGCTATTCTTGTAATATCGTCAATATATTGCATCAAAATATAAACTGCTTTAATACTAAGTATTTGCTTAAGTATCTCTTTGTGACGACAATAATATGATCAATATATTTTTTATAAGCTATAATTGTCACAAACTAAATGCTATGTATATCTAATCTCAAATTAAAATACGCAATTTAAAAGATGAGGAAATACGATTGTAACTCATTATACAGAAACATAAAAGAATTACTTTATGATCTCTCTTTACAAATCTTGAAAATATTAGTAGGCGACCTTTGGCATAGCAAACTACCTTCACTACTCTTATGTATACAATAAATATTACCCCTTCCCCCTCCCAATTACATGTAGCTTAATGTTTTAACAAAAGAAATGACATATAACAATATAATTATGCATAAATTGTAGAACAATAATAAATAATCAATTCAAGTGAAAAAGAAAATATATTAAAGTAGTGATAAAATCAGCTCCATATATTTTCCAGTAGTAGCAAGAAATTATATGTGATGTGATCATATTTTTGACAATTAAAATAGGATTTCATCATCACGATTCCTTTGTTCACTATTGTCAATTCATGTTTTGATCGAAGTGGATCCAATATTTAGAAATCATAAATACACATCTAATTTTAATATAAACATGCTACTTGCTAAGAGACTAAATGAATGAGATTTCGACCTTCAAATTGTTTTGTCAAATAATGAAGGAGTTTATAGTAGAGAAAAGGAAGAAAACAGAATTGGAGAATAGGGTGGTGTGGAATGAAAACAAAAACTAAAATAGATGAAAGGAAAACGTAGTCATTTCACAATAAAACACACACAAATCAATTGCATGTTACTGATTATACATTTAAATTGCAATATCTCTTTACAAAAAAGTTGCCATCCTCAAATTTCTAGACAAGATAATTTTTTGTTGTCTCCTTTTACATCAAACAATAATTTAAAAGCATGCAGAAAAAACTGCTATATTACATCAAACAACAATTAAAATTTGAAAAGCGTCTAGAAAGAAAATGTCAAATTCACCTCTGGATCAATATACTTCAGATTACATAAAGATTTGCTTACGGAATAGTCTCCTATCCACAAGTTACAGTGAAAACCTTGACCAACAGAGTAACTGGGACGATGCAGGACAAAAAATAGAGGATGCTGCAAAAACAAATAAAATTAATTAGTACATTAATTATAGAAGAAAACTCATTTTCCCTTATCAATGCCCATTCCATACAAATTGAATAGCCACAAAGAAGATTAGAGAAGGTAACCTTTTTTATAATTAAAATGATTTAATGTGAGCTATGAATATATTTATTAAGAGTAGAAGTTACGAAGATGAAGAGATACAAGTTATGGAAAAAAATGAATAAAAAATGTAAAATAAATGAGATGGCTTTTGGTCTTATCATATATTACATAAATAATTACTGTATTATTTTTAAAAAGTAAAAACCATAAAAGTTGAGGAAAGATAAGAGGAGACTTTTCAGATTTTTAGATACCGCTAAAAAATGGTGATGTGTAATTAATGTATACAACAAATAAATTATATTAAATTAATCAATAAGAAAGAGGAAAATTAGAAAAATGAAGGAAAAAATTCAAAAAAAATGATAAATATCTTTCCTGGCCTATGAAGCATGCCACATCACTATTCTAACATCCAGCTTTATATTATATATAGATTTATATATATAATTTTGTAGTAATATTTAGTTATTGTAATTAGGGTTATAGAGTGATCTTGTCTTGCCTGCCATAAATACTTTTTTAACTTTTATAATGTATATTTTTTAAAATTTGCTTTCAGGTATTGCGGGAGTACTCCACCTGGAGAGACTCCTGCCAGAGAATCATGCCACGACGATTGACACATTAGTGGCTAGAGACCGGGCTAGACATGCTCGGATTCTGCGAACAACCACTAGTGGACTCGTCAATTTTCCACTCAACAGCTCGTTCGACCTCAATAATATCGGGTATTTATCTTAACTACTACAATTAACTTCTTTTTAAATTAGTTACTACCGAAGTACTATTTCTTTATGTTGTTTCATGAACGCATTACTACAAATTATATGAATAAGTGCTAAGACAAAGGAGAAAATGGGAGAAGAGTTCACATTTATTTCAATTAATGTGAAAGATGAAAAATGAGAATTGGAAGGAAGGAATTTAGGAGTATGTAGAAATATGAGGATAGTAGCAAATATAGGTTAAATGAAAAAATTCATCAAAAGATGATTTGTGTTTATGGGATTTAATTAAGTTAATCTAAACATTCAAAGTTAGTATTAATCAAAACAAAAATAAATAATTACAATTCAATAATCAAGAGAGAGAAAATGATTTTGGGCCTTTTGGGCTAAATTGCTGTTGCCCTTCCGACAAGAGCAGTTACGCCTTTTCGTAAAGCCCATACTAAACCATCAGAAAGTAGTCTGCTTTGATATAACCTGGACTTTGCCTAGCTACCACGGAAAGCATAGTCAGAAGAGCCGGAAAAAAAAACCATCTTACTCTCCAGAAACATTGGGCCAATTTTAAGTCATTTTTGACATTAATGTATACATTTGTATATAACCTACTTTTCTCGTATATTAGTGTCCAAGACATATATTTGTTTCCAAGACCTGTTCATTAGTTTCCTTTCCTTTTGATGAGTGATGAGGCTGACTCGATGAAAGAGGATTTATTGGGTTCCGTCCCAACATGAAGATGCAGGGGAACATGAGTCCAATTGGACTCATTCAAGGAACAAATCATGCATAAGAAAACGAAAAGACCGTATTAGTATATAACTACAACATTATTATTATTTGCCAAAGAGAGCTAGTGCATTAAGATATATATTATGATTAAATAACCCACATTTAAGACAACATAAGAGCATAACTCATGACTAAGCGAGAAGCACTGAGTTTTAGAATTATATTTAGCCTAAGTTTTTGCCAAATAACTCCGGGGCATATAAAAAGAGTCCGGAGTCAAAAGGACAATTTTTTTTCTTCAAAAAACATAAACGACATATCAATATTTTTTAAAACCAAAAGGGTAAAATCACTCATGAGGGAGCGATACCCTTCACACACAATTAACTTTGTCTACTCTGTTAAAAAAAATTAAAATCACTACCCCAACAACAGTTTTTTGCAAAACAATATTTTTAATTAAATCGCTGGTCCAACATCGTTTATATCGAACTTGTTGAAATCGCTGCTCCAACAACGTTTTTATCGATTTTTTTTTAAAAAATACTAATAATTTAGTGTGGTTAATTACATTGGTCTACTTTCTAAAATCAAAAATTCTTTTTGATAATGCTAAATAATGTTCAAGTAAAAATTGGTCTACTTTCTAATTACATTGTCGGTGGTTAATCATATACTAATATTGATTGTTTCGTGTGGCAGTGTGATTTTGTAATTTGCTAAGAATTGATTGGGTGTTTGGGTTTTACTTTGTCATTTTTAATATTTAACCACACAAATTGTTTTTTTTTAACCAATGTAATTAACCACACGAAATAATTATTATTTTTAAGAAATCAATTTTAAATTTTTTTTTGATAAAATCGCTGCTACGATTTCAACTTTTGATAAAAAAAAAATTTATATAAATACGCTGCGGGAGCAGCGATTTTAATTTAGAAAAAAAAAAACAAATTCGACAAAATCGTCGTTGGGGTAGCGATTTTAATTGAATTATTTTTAGCGGAATCGACGGAGTTAAATATGTGCGAAGGATATTGGGGCAGCGATTTTGCCTTTTTGGTTTAATAAACATTTGATATGCGTTTATGTTTTTTGAAGAAAAAAATTACCCTTTTGGCTTCAGACTCCATATAAAAAAGGGAGATAAATATCATATTTCAAGCTTTTGAACTTTAAATAGAAGTGTAAGCAGGCTTCTTAAGATTTTAGGGTAACACTTCAAATTAAACATGAATTAGTATATAAGAGTAGCACTTCGAGTAGATTTAAACCATAACTCATAAGACAAATCAAATATGAATATGGGTTTGAACTAAGCTAGATAACTAAATAAAATCCAAGGCGAAATCAGAGGACAATCAAACACATAAACTGTATTCTATATTGGAAAGCCGAAATACCAATCTTTAAGCATAATAAAGCTACTTGGGACATTAAGAAATAGAGAACCCAAAACAGAGAAATATAAACATAAACTAAGATGAATACAATAACATTTGTAGGAGTTTCTCTAATCGATAACCATCACATAAGAGCTATAGTGATGATACAACGATCTACCTCACGCTGCCAGCGCATCCTATACCCGGCCAAAGGTATAGGACCTGAACTGCCTAATGGATCCACTAGTCTATTGCGTAAAGGATTCATCTAAAAAGTATGACCATTTTCTACCCATGGTGGCTACATGGTTTTATGGTGACGTGAGTTATCTGAACTCATGCTCTTCCCCATTTCGGTGTTCAATACTACTCCCAAAATATGCTGGCTCTTATGTTTTAAAAACATACTTCTTATGTGATTTGAGATTAGTGCTCAAAAGCTTAGCTCAAAGGCTATCTTGGAAATCTCAATTTCCCTTCTTGCTTCATTTAGAAAGCTATTACTCTTTTCTGAAAACTAGCTCGAAGGCTCTTTGGAAATCTCAGTTATCGTTCTTATTAAAATGTGAAAACATTTTTAAATCTCTTTGGGAATACATAGCCCCCATATACTTCTTTGAAGAGAAGATCTTCAACTTTACATCTTTACTGAACTCAAAACTTAAATCTTAAAACAAAGTTAAAACATTTGTGAAAGACTTTTGAAAACTTTAAGAACTTATATTAACTTGACTCTTGACTTTGACCTTAACTGCTCTTGACTTGACTCTTAACTAATCCTTGAATTGAATTATGGATTCAAGGATTAAGATTTGGGTTTGGAAAGATCTCATGTTGTTTAGGAATGATTCTAGATAGCTAAACATGAGAAAAGATCGAAAATCAATATTTGAAGGTGGATTTGTGACGCGGAGGCATAATTAAATCTTGGTTTTGAAAACGTCTTTTTGAGGCAGAACACCTCGTGTCAGCTTCGCGACGTGAAGCTGAAAATTCAAATCTGGGCACTAGGCGCGCTGCGTTGCCACCCCTTAATTTCGTCAGTCTTCTTCGTTTTCCAGCCCCAATTCACTCAAAATCGGTTATTTTTCTTAAATCACTTTTAGATATAGATACCCAGCAAATGTACCTAAGAACCTAACTCAAAACGACTCTATAATGTGACGTAACAAACTCAGAAACTTCCCAACTCAAGCAAATTCAAGAACAATATATGAATTCAAGAATAAGCATCAAGTTCATCAACATTCAAACACTTTTAGGACGAATCCAAACTGAAATTAATATGCTTGGCACGTCGGAGAACGATCCCAACGTTATGCGAGCCTCACATACCTGGTAGAAGCAAATCCTTGGCGAAACACCAAGTTCCTTGATCGATCTTGATAAATTTGCCCTTTTTTCTTCTTCTTCTTTTCTCTTCTCCTTTCTCCTTAGCCCTAGCGTGAAATCTCAAATTCTTAAACTGACAAAAATTTGATTTGACCCATATTAAACTCCTAAAAATGGATTAAAATAATAGGGCAATGAAAAGACTAAAATACCCCATAAAATTCTGGATTTGACATTTCCTTAATCCAACAGCCCAACTTCCAAAGGGCATAACTCACCCATACGAACTTGGAATCGGGCAAACTTGGCGGCGTTGGAAAGATAGATCCAAGAGCTTTCCAACTATATCTGAAACTACACCTAAATCATTCTGAGCTAGTAGTTATGGTTGCTTGAAGTTGACCAAAAACTCAACTTTAACTTACTTACAATTTTCCAGATTTCCTTATACTTTCCAAAAATAACTATTTCCAGATTTTAAACTTCTTTCTAGTTGCGAGATGTTACAGCCTAATTCCAACGGCGTTAATTTGGGCGTTAAAATGTTGCCCTTTTGGTTCTTAACTGAATTTTATTGCCTTTTTGAATTTTTCGATAAATTTTCTTGCCCTTTTAGCTCCGGACAAATTTAAGAAATATTTTGATAATTTAACTTTACAGTGAGAGTTTTTTCATTTTTAATATAATACAATGACTTTTATTATTATTTTTTTCATTTTTAATGTCTTACAACCAATGTTATTGACCATTGTATTTTACTGACTTTTTTTCATGTTTTTATACAATTCTAGCATATATTATACAAAAGTGAAAGTGGGATCACCTCCCAGAGAATATAATCTATTGATTGATACCGGGAGTGAGATCTCATGGATTGCATGCAGTTCTTGTGACACTTGTCCTCGGACCAGTGAACTTGGGGTAAAAAGAAAACTCATTCTCTTTTATTTTGTTAGTTTCATGTACTAATTATGAAATAGAAGTTAGTTTTTTTTATAAAAAAAATTTAACGTCATTATTATGTTCTTGCAGGTCAAGCTGAACTTTTATGATAGTGGCAACTCAACAACTGCCACTTCCATTTCTTGTTCAACCCGTGGGTGCGAATGTACTAGGACAAACCGATGTGGTTTTACCCTGAGTTACATGGACGGAAGTAGTACAATAGGCTATCTTGTGTCCGATGTTTGGCATCTGGACACATTTTTAAGCACTTCGTCAACCTCTAGCTCTTCAGCACCAATCATTTTTGGGTAAGTAGTTTTTTTTTGGTGAATTTTTCTCAAGTCATTTTAGGATATCATATAAATTTGAAAGAAAGTACTGTATAGGGGGGACTTGGTCATAACTTTCGTTACAACATAAAAATAAAAATGACATCCTTCAGAAAGAGGGAACATGAAGCTAGAAGAAGCCTAGAACTATAGATATTCCATCTTTCGAAAAAATTAAACAAACTATACAATTAACTAACAAAATAATTTAGATCTATAGGATTAGGGTAAACTAGTAAATAAATATTTTTTATTTATAATTTAATTTTTAAGGACATGTAAAACAGAAACATGATAACTGATATGCAAGGGGGAACAAGTTTAAAAGAAAAAAAAAAGGAAAGATAAGATTTTTTTAGTTTGATCTATATAGTTTTTAAAGTTCAAATTACGTTCCTATCAATGCCTTCTTTTTCTTATATACAATATATACATTAAAAATGTACAAAAAATTCATATTATCTATTGTTGATAGCATCCAAATTCACTTTACAAACGAAAAAGTATACACAATCACATGTAATATAATTTATGTTTTGGGATCATGTCCCCATTCAGGTCATGGTCAGGGTCGGATTCTAGTTTGAATGCAGGTCTCATGTCGTGAGTAAGGGTTAGGTCCCGGATCAAGTATCGGGGTCGTGTGTCGGATCGGTTCTTTAAGCTATTTGATTAAAAAAAACTTTATTAGATTGAATAAAATTCTCAATTATGTTGGGACTTGTCCATTCATTTTATTTCAAAATAAAATAACCATCTTTAAAATTTTCAAACAAGTTAAGCTTATGAGATAAATAATACTAAATGTAGATTTAAACTACTCAGTAACTATGAAGAGATGTGCAATATTTCCAAAATTACTCTATTGAGCTTAGATTTATCTAATTTAAACGGTTTAGTAAATAATTAAATGAGCAAATATTTTAAAAAATAATTATACGAACAATAAACTTGATAAACAATTTCAATATAGCGGATAAGGAAGTGAAACAGTAATAGAAATCTGGGCTTCTAGCCCAAATTTGAACAGTCCAGGGCCCAGGCTGCTGCTGCTGAGGATTTGGGCGTTGGCCCAATTTCTGTTATTAATTTTAGGACTCATCCATAATCTATGTTATGTTATTATATGATAAAACTAAACATTACATAAATAAAGGAATTAATTATTTACACATACTTGGAACTTATTCTATGCATCAAGAGTGTTAAAAAAAGAGTTGAAAACTAATTTTTAACAATTCTGAGGAAGGAAGAAGACTTCAAATAAAACTTAAGATACAATATAAAGTAATGTTAAAAGAATCAAAGCAGTGAACATGCATTTCTCGCAATCAATCAGATGCAGTAGGATGCTAATTATGTTGATTCGAAATAAAAACAGGTGCAGTACCACTCAACTTGGTAGTCTGGTCCTGTCAGACAACGCAATTGATGGAATTCTCGGGTTTGATCGACGTAGTCTTTCAATAATATCTCAGCTTTCTTCACGTGGAATTTCTGGCAAAGTATTCTCGCATTGCTTGAAAGGAGAGAGCGACAATGCAGGAGGAGGTATTCTAGTTCTCGGTGAAATTCAGAATCCGAGCATGGTCTATACTCCGCTAGTTCCATCAACGTACTTATAATTTTATATATATATATATATATATATATTTTCAAATGTAAAATAGAATCTAATTTGTCTACTCTTGCAGGGAGCATTACAATGTGGATTTGCAGAGCATAGCTGTGAATGGAAAACTTTTGCATATAGATCCAGCAATATTTGCAACCTCAGAAGATCGAGGAACTATTTTTGATTCTGGAACCACTCTGACTTATCTTGTCGCAGAGGCCTACGACTCTGTTATTAGTGCGGTAAGTATTCTTCCTCACATTTTATTCATTCTAAAATAAATATATTTCCATGCTATGATGCACTACTAAGAAAATGCAAATTAGTTTTCTAAGAAATATTTTTGAAAAACAAAATTTGATGAAGAAAATATACGTAGGTAGTCATAATTACCTGGCAAATTAAATTCCCTCAGGTAAACTACACGGAAATTACCTGCGAATATTTCATTTTCCCTGAAGAAATATTCGCAAGAAACTTTTGATAGAAATTCCGTGAAAAAAAGAGACTTTTCTTGAGGATTTTTGCTATAGAAATAGGTTGAGAATTCCTATCGTAAATTTCCAATAAATTTGTAAGAATGATAAGGCTTGATTAGAAGTTAAGTAGGATGGTATTTGAAAATAGAATTAAAGAACCATTTTTATTTATTTATTTTTTTAAAAATAATTATAGGAGCAATAAACTTGATAAACAGTTTAATGTAGCAAATATAAAGATGAAATGAAAATAGAAATAGAAATCTGGGCTTTGGCCCAAATTTGAACACTGCAGGGCCCAGGCTGCTGCCGCTGAGGATTTGGGCGTTGGCCAAATTTTTGTTATTAAAAAAAAATTGTAGTACTAAAGTCCCTAAGTAATTTCCTTGGCAAATTTTCAAGAAATAATCTTTGAATAAAATTACAGCAACAAAATCCCCAAATAATTGTCTAGGTAATAAAATTCTCAAGTAAAGCTTCAAAAATTAATTTCGAGGTAAACCTGCATGCATTGTTACTTGGGAATTCCATGTGAATTTACATAAGAAATAAAGATTTTATATTTTTATTGATTAGCTACGAAATAACCTATGAAGATGATACTTGAATAATATTTTTCTCAATTAATTTCCTAAAAATATTGGGGTTTAATGACATCAAGGTTTGCAGATTTACTTGAAAAAATCATATCTGCATGTAAATAATATAGAATTAAGGAATTTGCAGATTTTCGCATGAAAATTTTCAGAAATTATCAACAAAAAAAATTCCTTATTTACTAACCATTGAATTTACTAATTCTCTCAACTGTTCTTTTTAACTTATTTATTTACAGATAAATGTTGCTATTTCATCTTCTGTCGAGTCAATCATGTCAGGAATGACTCCATGCTATCTAATATCTTCCAGGTTAATGTTTTATATTTCGATAAGTGAATATTTAATTCAAATTATTAAGTACCTAATTGATTTCTTTGGTGACTTGAACAGCTCCCCAAATAATGTAACAGAGATCTTTCCTCGAGTTACACTAAATTTTGCTGGTGGTGTATCCATGGAGTTAAGACCAACAGATTACCTCAGTTTTACAGGCGCTTTTGTAAGTATTCAAATCTGTATTTATAATTTGAATTCTTTTATGTAGAGGTTATATTAACCATGTCACTTTTTTATGTAACTACAAAGATAAGTTGCTTTGTTATATGTGTTTTAACAGAAAAATACTTCTCAGTGGTGCGTTCTCTTGATAAAAAAAGCTCTGAGCCTGACAATTTTGGGAGGTCAGTTTCTAAATAATAATTATTTTTCGTATTTCATTGCTTAATTTAGTCTTCTAATTTTCTAGTTGTTGATTAAAACAAAAACAATATTACTTCTTGTTAGCTGTGATAAACAAAGTTGTTTGTTATGTCATGATTTTATGATCATTTAGAAAAATCACAAATGTTGTAAGTAAAACAATTTTAAAAAAAATACTTAAAAAAAGTCCGTTACTTGAAATGTTGAATCAGTGAATCGTTGGGCCTTTGACCGAATTTTCATCCTTATATTAGATGTATACCACATGTATACCGGCTGTATATAAGCTCTTTTGCACCTGTGTTTTTGCCTTCCGAGACCTCTATTTCAGCTTCCATTTCACGTATATCGTCTTTCTTTTGACCTGCACACACGAACACACTGATGGGGCTGACTCAACAAGGACCTTGGGCTTGACCCAACATAAATGCAAAGGAGGACTCCAACCGAGGAGGTTCACACATGAAAATAATAAAGATTAGTAAAGGAAGAAGAACATAACCATTAATTCAACATAGCTAAAATCAAAAGTAAGAATGAATTTATATCAATCATATTAGATCTATTCTAGGAAGTTAAGCACCTAAAATCCAAATTCTTGAACACACACAGGAAATCAAATACAATTATAAGTGTATCAATTTTTGTTATCCTAGTCTTTGTTCCATGTACTAATAAGAAGCTAAATAATAATGAGCTAATCATCACTGATACATAATAATTAGGCTACGATGATAAACTTACCTAATTTTTTAAGGGACGTGAAACCTTATATAGTGACAGCTAAATAGAAACGGAAGAAGTATTGTTGTTGCTGGGCTTTTTAGTAATATGGGTTGGACTGCTCCATATTATATTGTAAGAATGGACTGAAATTGGTGTTATTTTGGTCCTGAAACAAAAAGGTTTAAGATGAGTAAAAATGGTTAGATTTTGCATTAGGAAATGGTCATATGAATTTCAATTATAGTTCATTGGAGTTAAGACCTTAGTCAAAATTGAATTAATTAGTGAATTCATCCAAAAATTAAATAGGAAGAATTAATTAATTAGCGAGCTTTCTTTGTTGATTCCCTAATTGTATTTCTTGCATTATAATTTAGGTTGACACTAATTATATTCCTTTCTCTTGTTATACAGATATTGCTCTTAGAGATAAGAGCATTGTATATGATTTGGCTCACCAGAGAATTGGTTAGGCAGATCAAGATTGTAAGTAAAATAATTTTAAAATATAATTTTTTGACATTATTAAGTACTTATGAAGAAAGAATTCTTATATTATTGATCATTATTCACATTTTTTTTAATTTTATATATATAGGTTCATTACCAATGAATGTGTCCATATCCTCCGGCGTAGATCAATTCATGAATGTTAGAGCTGTACTCTTTCATATACTCTCCATGCTCTTATTTTGGGGGTGATAATTGGTTCTCATTTGTCTTATACCCAATATTTATCTATTGTATTTTATATAAATTATGTTATAATGCAAATTTGGAAATTGGAAAAACGTATTTATTGGTTGTAGTTACGTGTGGTTATTACACACATACATTATATATCATCAATAATTGATGATTACACTGGCCGTGCTAAAGTGCACACTATTTATATATGCAAAGCAGAAATACATCATTGACAGCAGTGATCTGATTCTTCAAAGTTGTTGTTATAGCCATGTGGTGTTATGCTTGACAATCATTTAGGTGTCCAAATTTATCTTGTATTCGTGTGACGCCAATCTTGATGAAAACCTGTAGAGACATTAATGATGGGTTGCTTGTTAATTGACATAGAAGTGTCTAAATGATGAATGTAGAGTGTGTAGTAGCAGTAGAGTTGGGTTAGGTGTGCGCCGTACCTTTTTAAAGCATCAACTATATATGTTGTGTATATTCTTGATTTTCTTAAATCAAGATTTGCGAGAAGACAATGGAATATATGCGGCAGAATGAGATATTCTTTGCTTCAAAAACCTCTTTGGAAAACCAAATGAGATGACAAGAAGATGATAGTAACAAAGCTGTCTAAATTATAACTTCCATTAACAGAAAATCATCCAGTACTAAACCATGAATATGGTAATCACATACATGTCAAACTCTAGTTAATCATACAAAGGGAAAACATCTCATTGAGCTAAAATCAGGTAGAACAACGATACTTATCGAAGTCGAAATGCAAGAACAATAAAAATGTAAAGAAAGTAGCTAAAATCAACCTTTTCCTTTTTTCTCCTCCTTTATCTACGCAGAATTACTTCTTTTCGCCCGTGAATTGTATTTTCTCTTTAGAACCCCTTGCTCCTAATCTTGGCTCCGTCTCTACCGAGACATATATATATATATATCACTAAGAAGCAGCTCAAAAGAAAACCGAAAGAATGAAATTTGATTGAATTTATGTAAATAAAAAGTATCAATTTCTGTAAACTACAATATCAGTTTCCAAACAACTTTAGACTTCAAAGTTCGGAGAATGGCTAATAAAAAATCCTCTATTATCTTCTCTTTCCACAATCAAAACTTTATCAATCCATTAAATTAGATGCCCAATGTGAAACTCACCCAAACAAACGAAGAGGATCTAAGAGATGAAGGGGAAAGAGTGAATTGGAGAGCAACAGAAAGAAGTACTCCCTTCGTTTCATAAAGAGTGACCTAGTTTGACTTGACACGAAGTTTTAGAAAATAAAGGAGACTTTTAAATTTTGTGGTCCTAAATTAAAGTTATGTCAAATGTATTAAATTGTCATTCAATCTTGTGGCTTTAAGTATGCCACGTGGAAAGCTGAAATTAAAATGTTACAAAAAAAAAAAATCTTTTTTAAACAGACTAAAAGGGAAAATAGGTCATTCTTTTTTAAACGAAGAGAGTAACAAAAATAGCGTACCTAAAAATCACAGGCTGGAAGATACTTCAAGTGAGAGAAAATGGAGGAAAAAATAAAAAGATCATTGAAGAAAGTGAAAAATACAGTAAAAGAGATGGGGAAGACACGTAAGAAAATGAAATAAATTGAATTACATGGAGCAGACATGGTGATACCTTTTCTAAACTCCTTCTAATATAGTAGAAAAAGTAGAAAGAAAAAGAAATTACGACTTATAATTATGTAGATTAATGTCAGGGATTGGGGAATTGTAGCTGATTTATGTCTACATCGTATTGTATTGTGTTGTATTATACTGTATGTATGTCATTCGATATCTAACTAATTAGCTCTTCAAACTTTCTTTTACCTCTGGAAGCGTGCAACTATGAGTCATTAATTAGTTCTGTATACCATAAGTATTTCGTCTCGGGTTTTACTTGTATAATAATGGAGAGCACATTGAGATCGATTAATTCTTGGCGTTAGTAAAATAGGTGTATTGAGTGTTTACATCCCTACGTTATTTAAATAGGGCGAAACGTCGGGATGACTCAAAAAATAATCAATTAATTCAATTTTAAAAGAATTTTAAGAAAATAAGAATTTTAAAAGAGTCGCCACCTAATTTTAGGAAAAACTAGGAAACCAATTAAAAATGTCTACGAAACCATAAGATTCTAAGTAAGGGGTTCAAGTTATTTCGAAGAGAAGGTGTTAGGCATCCTTCGAAATCCATAACTGTAGGTCCCGACTGAATTCATTTTTTCAAATTGAGAAGGATGTAAAAATATTATACAAATATAACAAACATGCAATATACACAAGTAATAAAGTAAACAAGTAAATATGAGAAACGATCTAATATTTGTCTATCGTCAACAATATACATAATAATGAATATAAAATTCAAACTTTATTCGAATGGCTTCGATGAGAAGTGAGTTCGGAGTACCTGTAAAAACACTTAGTAAAAGTGTTAATACTAAATAAATATGACTAAAAATAAATAAATTAAACAATAACTTAAAAATAAACATCCGTCTTATTAACATGAGAGGCCTTAGAAATCGACGGTAATTTCTTCATCGGCCAATTTTATTAAACAAAGAAATATGAACTTAACTAAATTTCCGTCTTTGACAATGTCGAGGCCTCAAAAATCGACGAAGAAATTTTTTCATTGGCCAATTTTAATGAACAAAATATATTAACTTAAACTAAATTTCCGTCTTTTAAAATGTGGAGGCCTCGAAACCGACGGGGAGTTTTTTCATTGGCCAATTTTAATGAACAAAATATATTAACTTAAACTAAATTTTCGTCTTTTAAAAGAAGGCTCGAAAACCGACGGGAAGTTTTTTCATTGGCCAATTCTATATTTTTCAACCACAAAATGGCACGAAACAAACAAAAGAACAATGAAGTATAAACTATATAAGATGCAACAACCTACTAATGAAACATAATAAAATGATAATAATTAAATAATAAACTAACATACACCTGTAACTTCTTAGAAAATAAATAAATCTAGAATAATCTCATGCAAACTAAAATAGGAACATCAATATAAATTAAATAAACAACCCCAAACAACAAACCAAAAATAGAATGGTTAAGAAAATAAAAGCAAGTAAATGATTAAAGAGAGACTATCCAGATCATTAAAATAATATAAACACAATCACTAAAAATTAAAGTAACCGCAAAATTAATCAAAACATAGAAAGAATGAGAAAATTTGTAATCAGATTGTAATAGCGCAACTTACTGGAAAAAATTCTTTAAAGGAAAAAATGCATGAAATTAAAAGGAAATAAAATTGCAAACAAAATAAAGCAAACACTAACAAATTATCATAACTTACAAAATTTCAAAGCAATATAAATCTATCCATAAAGAGTAGTAAACAACCCAACAAGATTAACACAACAATGAACAATAAATAATCAACCAAAGAAAATCACTAACCGAATAAAATTTCAAGTGAAGAACAAGAAAACATAAAGGGAAAAAATGGAGAGGCAGACAAGAAGCAATCTAACATCAAAAGTAATATTATTGGAGTTGAACTTGCTGGTCAAATTTATTTGTAAAATAAAGCAATATAAACAGATAAGAATGAACAGACCCCATTAACACATAAACATTAACAACTCCAAAATGTAATAAAATGAAGAGGAGATCAAGATTGGAGTGCTACCATAGGAAATAGAGAATGACGGAGAGGTCACTGGAGGACTGAGGTTCAGAGCTTGGAGCTCGTTTGGTCACTGGATCTCGCCGACTTTGTCCACCGGAGTTGGTGTCGGCGTTGGTGAAGTGGACCGCTGCTCGCTCCAGTTCATCAGAGCTAAAGGTCCTCGCCAGAGTTGTTGAGGCAGAGACGAACAGAACCGGGAGAGGGGTTTGGTATTTGGGGATTGTTTGAGCTGCTGGGTTTGGGGTCACTTTTGGTCGGAAATGGGTGTGATGGTCTTTCCGACATGGAGTTGACCGGAAATGGAGAAAGGGAGGGAGAGGTGTGTGGCTTCGCCAGACGGGAGAGAGAACATGGGGTCTAGTTGTCGTTTTTGGGTCTGGTTTGCTGTTGCTTGGAGAGAGTTGTTGGTTGTTGTTGTTGGCTGTTCTCAGGCGGCTGTTCGGTGAAGGGAAGGAGGAAGGGAGCAACTTTGAGAATATGATAGAAAATATCTTAGGTTTCACCTATCTTGAAAAATATTTCCCCCATCCCCTATTTTTTAACCTAACCAAAACTTATATAGGAAATAATTGTTAAATGAGCTCAATTGTGAACTTGGGATTGTGGCTCAAAATTATCGATCAAACAAAATATCTGTATTTGAATGAATTTTTAGACTGTGCAAAATATCAAAATAAATATTAACAAATATAACAAATAAAATGAATATTAAAATATATAATGAACGTAACTAATGACATGTAAAAATGCAATGTTAAGATTAACTGATAAAATATCCTAAATTTTGATAAATAAAGATAGTTATCGATAAACTTATATAAAATTATAAAAAAAATTATTTTGAACTGTTAAATAAATAAAACTTAAAAGTTACGAATTTTGAAAATGTTAGGCCAAAATTGGGTGTCAACATTGAGTTCGCGTTATGAAAAATTAGAAAAAGATTTAATTAGACGTCTCATTTAAGCATGGGAGAAAATTTTGTCCTCCTTTTTTTTGGGTGATAGATAATTTTCTTTTTTTCTATTTTATATTATAAAAGAGAGTTTAGGGCCAACTATAATATATAATATTCAAGATTGGGACTTTTCCTAATCTTGAATATTATATATTATACTTGTGGACTTTTAAAATTCTATTTTATACTCAAGTATAATATATAATATTCAAGATTGGAACTTTCTTGAATATTATATATTATATTTATTGTATAGTAGAACTTGGGCATAAACTCCCTTTTAAAATTTCTACTATATTATAAAAGAGAGTTTAGGAGTCGAATTTTGAAAAATAAGTATTTCCTTTTGCAAGGTTTATTAAATTGTTTTTATTTGGAATAAAATATCCATCAAATAAACAATTTTTGTTTAACTCTTTATAGTTAATAACCATACGAGCTTTTCCTCTTTTGATCTCAGCGTGGTTTCTTACCATAAATGCTGGGCTACTGTGAGGACTTTTACTCATTCTTATTAGCTTTAAGTTGAGTAATTCTTTAATTTGAATCTTGAATTCAATTTTATCATCTTCATTATAGAGCATTGGTCTTACTCTGATGATTATACTAGGGTCCTTTAATGTTAAAATCGCCCTTTCATGACTTTGGTTCCATTTTTCTAATAGATTTTCTCCATAAGATTTTTGTAAATTTTCTTTAATTTTTTCTAAATTAAGACATTTACATGTTATTTTTCTTAGATTTTCTAAGTATTTTCTTTTAAAAATTCCATTATCCTTTTCTAGATTGTAAGGATTTTGTTTTCTTGGAACTTTTATAAAATGTCCACAAGGAGTTTTTAAACTTATCATGTAAATAGATTGATGATAATCTTGAAATTGTTGTAAAAAATCATTTCCTAGTAACAAATCTGTTTCCAGTTTATCATATCTATCAGGCTCACATATATTGGGACAGAAAAAATAACACATATCATTTTAATATTACCAAAAAAGTATTATAAATAATAATAATTAACAACTTAAAATATCTGAAAGACATTTTAAAAGGGTTAATTTTGTAATTTTATCCATATCACATAAATTAGGACAAAGTGACCAGTAATGTACATTATTTCAAAGTTACATAAAAATATTATAAATCACAATAATTAATAACTTCAAATATTTTTTTAAAAAATATGAAAATTTTGATGACTCTCCAAATTTCATTTGTGTCACATAAATTGAGACAACAAAAATAACATATATTGGGTCCATTTTAATTTATTTGTCTTATTTTTTTTATATTTAAAAATTGCGTAAAAATACTATAAATCATAATAATTGACAACATAAAATATGTTTTGAAAAAAAATACAAAAAATTCCATTGATTTTTGAAGTGAATCTATTGTAAAAAAACTATAAATCATGATAATTGACAACATAAAATATTTACAAAAATGTTGTATGTGGATAGTCTTATTATGCCTTAAATAGCGTCAAAGAAAGTACAAGTTTGTGATAAAAAAACTTATTCATTTATCCACGCAAATAATCGCTTCAAAAATTTGGTTATTAGCCCCAAAATATACAATTTATATTATTGGGCCCGTGCATAGCACGGGCAACATTATCTAGTACTATACTATAAAAGAGAGTTGGAAGTGCCAAAGCAAGCTGGTCAACATGTCTGCTTTGGCACTTTGGAGGGTGTTTCAGTAATTCACGTAGAATTCAAAAAATATTATTGGCTGAAAAGTCATGTCACTGTAGCAACAATATAGATATTAGATGGACTTGACCATATTCTCTTTTACTTGGTTCATCAGACATCACCAAATTCTCGCTTATCATTTCACAGATGTTGCCGCTAAAACAACCACCTGGACTTCATCCGTTGTTGTTCTTCTAAAGTTTTGTTTGTTAATTTGTAAGAAAAATTGTAAGTAAATTATTATGGAGTGAACTTAAAAAAATAGAAAATAACAATTAAATTTTATAATTTAAATAAAGTTATATATAGAATGTATCTAAATATTGTTTCATTTTGGGAGTAGGTCAATATGCATGCTTTGGCATGTAAGTTTTTTTATATTTAAAGTTACGTAAAATTATTATAAATCACAATAATAAAAAGATATATAAAAAATTATTTGACTTTTAGAATTCTATCAGTGCCGCATAAATTTACACAAAGAAAGTAATATATATTACTCCACTTGAAAATGACTTAAAAAGTACTATAAATCTCAATAACTAATATCTTGAAATATTTTCAAAAACATTAAAAAAAATTGACCGACTCTTGAAATTTTATTTGTGCCACATTAATATATACTATTTGAAAATTACGTAAGAGATACGATAAATAATAATTAGCGATTGTTTGACTTTTGAAATTCTATTAGTGTCACATAAATTGGGAAAGAGGAAGATACCATATAATATTTAAAAATTACATAAACGATACTATAAATCATAATAATGAACAACTTAAGATAGTTATAAGACATATAAAACATTAGGTTGACTTTCAAAATTATGTCAATGTTGCATAAATTGGAGTAGAAAAAATAGCAAATATTATTTAAAAACGACATTAACATTAATATAAATTGCGCTAACTAACAAATTAAAATATTTGAAAATTAAGACGAGTCTCAAAATTTCATATGTAATCACATAAATTAAGAAAGAACAAATAATATATCATAGACATGATAGACCCAAAAACTCACCCAAATCTATAATCACTTTCCTAAAGTTCAAGCCTAAGGATAAGCCTCAATTTTTCTAATTATCATAGCTTTGATGATGTTCAAATTATATCATACACTTAATATTTAATTACCTATCTCAATATATATTTGAGTCATAGCAAAATAACTATAGAAACATTGAAACATTTACGTAAGTACTACTAACAGTAACCCCAATTCACTCCTTAATCTCAATAATCAATAATCTGCCACCTAGTATTTTAGTACTTCACAATAAGTAATTCAATAATGGACTGGGAGACAAGTTTGTCTCCACCGACCGACCAGAAATATGCTATGACCCCTTAAATTGCAGCTTCCGATCTTTAATCATTTTCCACTATTAGACATGAGCAACCACTAACGCTAATTTTCTTAAGCTGTCCTTTCGATATTTCTCTACCACAATGCGGCTCTTTTCTTTAATTTTCTTCATTTTGACAGATCAGTTATTACCTTAATTGTATAACTTAAAATTATAAAAGTTGTAAAAGTGATCCACTATTAATTTTACTGTTATTTTCTTTAACCTCCAACTAAATAAATTATTAAAACTACCCCACTAATTTCATTATTATAATTACGAATAGTCCAAAACACCCATTTAGAATCTATCGAAAAGTATTTTATGAAATAAAAAGCTCTAGTACTCAAAACGACCAAATGAGTCGTTACAGGCTCAAATGTCTAGTGTGCAAATAAGAGATACATTTAGCACCATCTCCTCTACATAGAAATGTAATGTAATGTGCAAGTAGATGTTGCCTACTTTTGAAAAAAGTGCATTTGATGTCTAGGATAAGATAACGGGTTTCTTACAAAATATTGTATATCCGATAAAAAAGAACCATCTAATCTAAATTAGTCTTTTATTTAGATTTTTCAGGTTGATGTTGCTGAATCGTCATGCCTCTAGCCTAACTTTTGTCTTTGTATATCAGATGTATATCATATGTATAGTGGATGTATATCAGCTCTTTTACACCATTGCTTTTGCCGTTCGAGACCTCTATTTCAACTTCCATTTCGCGTATATCAGCTTCATTTTGACCTGCACACACGAACATTTGATGTCATATGGATGGCTGGAAGGCCCAATGAAGCATTCTGCCTTAGAACAAATAAAGGTCTAATTCATGTCTACATTTGATCACTTCATTTAAGTAATATTTACCTTATGCTTTCTTTTGCATAATACCCAATATTAGATAGCTTTTCAACGAAAGAATGTGCGTTTTTTTTGGTTTATGCAGTAAGACACACATAATTGAAATTTTAGCCAATTTTTTTTGTTGGTAAACTCATGTGAATGTTACTATACCAACAAAAAAAAAAAAGTTACTATACCAACATCAAAACAATTCTGTACAAATAAAGAGCACCAAATCCCAGCCAACCCACTAGGTTAACAGGAATTGGCCTCACTAAACAAACAACATATCGTCTTCTATATCCATTCTAAATATTAAAAGGAAATTTTTATAAATAGCCACTATAATAAACTTAATTATGCTTCATAACTATGGTTTGCATATTTAAGGGTTGTAGCTACAATTTAAGCTGTCTCGTTTATGTAATTCACGGGTTTGTATAATTAGTGGGTGAGTTTGTATAATTCACGGGTATGTTTGTATAATTGAGCTATTTTGTATAAACTCGAAATAACGAATTTATACAATCACAAACACCTAAACTTTAAACAATTATACAAATTATACTATACAAAATTACATTATACAAAAATTATACAAATTATATTATACGAATTTCGAATTATACAAACTCAAAACCTCTGTCTGCGTAATTATCACTGAATATTGATCGCGAGTGGTAATTAACTAAAACTATAGCTATAATGACTAATTAACTAATATATATTTGCTTAACCATGTAATTTTCCCAATATTAAATGACCACTCTAATTATTTTGAGTCCGGAGCCTAAAGGGCAAAAAAAATGGTCAAAAATTCCAAAAGGGCACATCACTTTTTATTTTAGCCAAAAGGACAAAATCGCTGCCCTAGCAGCGATTTCGTCTAAAAAAAATTAAAAATCGCTGCTTTTTTTTCTTTAAAAAAACTAAAACAACACATCAAAAAAAAAATTAACCAAAAGGGCTTCTGACAAAACAAAGAATATACATCTCATGTACACAAAACAATGCTTCACTACTGTGGATATACATCTCATGTACATAAAAGAATATTAAATTCAGAAAAAAACTTTTTTTTAAAAATTCTTAACCAAATTCGCTGCTATAGCAGCAATTTTGAAGAAAAAAAAGTTTTTTTTTTTTT
>NW_006239830.1:0-8417 GCF_000226075.1 Solanum tuberosum
TTTTTAGGTCGGTATTCACTGTTTTTTTAGTAGTGGTGGCCTTGTTGAATTTATTGGTGACTCGTCAATAAAAAAGCTGGAGGATGATTTTGTGTCAAAGAAGAATGAAGAAGTTAAAAAGATTATGTTTTTCAAACAACACGAAGTATACAAAAAGGTATACAAACAAAATCACACAAGCCTTTATTTTTTTTTGTTTTAATTTTGTTTTTTCATCTGTATTTGAATTTAGAGAGAAATGATTAGGGGCTAAAGTAATACCAGCACAATTGATAGAAGCTATGACATTAGAATTATTGACTTGATCCTTATTTTTCACCTGCTGAAGCATCTGCATGCCAATTGCACCTGTGTGAGGAGTTTCTCATGCTCCTCTGATTCTGCGCTAGTCATGAAAGAATCTCCAGAAAATTCATTAGAAGTCACAGCATTACTCTTAACAGAATTTTGAAAGTTTCTCGACCTAGTAAATTTAAAATCAGCTGGAAATCTATGGATCTCATAACATTTTTCAATGCTATGTCCTGTTTTCTTGCAATGTCTGCAAACAAGATTAGACTTCTTGTTATCAAAATTTCCTTTTTGTCCCCTGAAATCAGTAGAAAATGATCTCTATCCATTGTTAGCAATGGATGAAGAAGATTCATCGGGAAATTTTGGTGTTTTCTGGACCTCCCTTTGCTTCTCCTCTTACATCAACAATGCATATGTAAAGAGAAAAACAAAGAAAGAAGAATGAAGAAGGTTAAAAATGTTATGCTTTTCACACAACACAAAGTATACAAACAAAATCACACGAGCCTTTATTTTTTTAGTTTTAGTTTTGTTTTTCCATGTGTAAATTACAGTTTCCTTTTTACATTTTACTTCCATGTAAATAGTACTCCCTCCGTCCCTATTTAGTTGTTCACTTTAGAAATGACACACAGATTAAGGCAACAATGATTAGCATAGTGAAGTTACAATTTTACCCTTATAGTACAATTTACAATTCCAAAATAAATAAACTCAAGATAACTAATCAATGTTGGGAAGTTCATAGATTTATTTACTTTATTTATGACAACTTTATTTAAATAGGGGTATAATAGGAAAAAAATTGTTGTCCTTTCTTGATTTGTCAAAATGGACAACTAAATAGGGACAACAAAAAGAGGAAATATGGACAACTAAATAAGAACGGAGGGAGTACTATTTATTAGCCTTTGCCATCATTTTATTTATGACAACTTTATTTAAATAGGGGTATAATAGGAAAAAAATTGTTGTCCTTTCTTGATTTGTCAAAATGGACAACTAAATAGGGACGGAGGGAGTAGTTGGTTAGTTAAGGTATCTATCAATTAGGAGATAGTTGGGTAGTGTGTGACTTTTACTTCCGTACAAATACTAATATGTTATGTTAAGGTAGCTAATATATAGGATAGTTGGGTAGTTTGTTTATTTTATTTTTTGCTATATATACATGTACTGAACAGATGATTAAACACACGAAATATTCAGCACGTCTCTTTTATATATTTATTTTCGCAATCTTTCATGTCTAGAGGTTAAGAATGAAAATCATGAGATATGAAGATCAAATTTGCAGAGAAAACAAACTTCGGTACTTATTTTAAAATTTAGTGGATAAAGTTATCTTATGTATGTGTTGACAAAAGTAATAAGACAATTAAATAATTGAGATACCATGCACGCAAAATAATCACGAAGAGAATGCTAAATCTATAAACACAATCTTGTTTTTTTTGTTTGTTTTTTGACTTGGTGTTTAGTATTCGTATTATAGCCAGACTAAATCCAAATTCGTCCCATATTAAAGGGTAAAATGCCCCCTAACAAATACAACTCGAACTCAAAATCTTTGGATAAAGATGAAAGAGTACTTACTACTCCACCACAATCCTTGTTGGCAAAGTTACAAACATGATCCTAATTAGAAGGGATGCCATCTTTAACAGCCTACTAGTTGCCTAAAACAAACAAAAAGAAAAACCAACAAAATAAGGGCCAAACAAAAGTAGTTTGAAGGACCCATAACTCTCACAAATTTATCACTCAAGAAAAGGGGAGAAGATAATGAGGATAGGCAGTTTTGAGCTAGAAATTTTAGCTACCATAGCCAAATTCTCCATCATCCAACCCTTGGTAGGGGCCAGATTTTGTTGCTTAGAAAGACTCACATTTCCTTTAAGAGATTAGATTTCTATGATTTTTTTCAATGGCTATAATCCAATATCCAATTAGTAGGCCCAACTCAAGAGGAGATAACCCCTTTTCAACCATCCAAAATGTATAAGGAAAATGTGTACATGAACAATTTGATTTTGTAGTAGAATTGCCCTATGTGGGATATCATCAAGTTCAATTGTTTTTTCTTTTTATCAGAATGATGCCTCAAATGGATTAAAATGAAGGAAAACAAAAATCTCATTGCCAGAGACACATGAAACTCTAATGGCGAAAGCGACATCTTTATCAATGAACCAAAATGAAATTACAAACTCAACATATGTAGTGTACAAGTTTAGGTACATCAATGTGCCTAATTTCTATCCTAATCTTAGATTTATTATCCATTTGATGTCGTCTCGAACATTATCTCATTCAGTAGACCACAAGGCAAGCAACCAAGAATTGTAACGAACATCGCCTAAGAAACTTGTTTAGCTGCAGCTACAACAGCTTCTGCTGTAATACCAAACTCTTTGTATATCTTATCAGCAGGAGCACTAGCACCAAACCCGTCAATCCCAATGGCTTTTCCTTTATCGCCAACAAATTTTTGCCACCCAAATGTTGATCCAGCTTCAATGCTAACTCTAGCTGTAACAGATGATGGAAGGACACTTTCCTTGTATTCAGCTGATTGTTCATCATAAAGCTCCCAACAAACAAAGGAAACAACCCTCACTGTCTTTCCTTCTTTCTTTAGTTCCTCAGCAGCCTTGACAGCAATTTCCAACTCGGAGCCAGTACCGATCAAAATGACATCAGGTTTGTTGCCAGATGAATTGTCTGATACAATGTAGCCACCCTTTGCTGCTCCTTCAATAGAAGTTCCAGCAAGTTGTGGCAACTTTTGCCGAGAGAGGGCAAGGATTGATGGTGTTTTCCTCTTAAGGACAGCCACCTTGTAAGCTCCTGCTGTCTCATTGCCATCTGCTGGACGGAACATCAGAATGTTGGGCATGGCACGGAAACTTGCCAAGTGCTCAATGGGTTGATGGGTTGGACCGTCTTCTCCTAGACCAATTGAATCGTGAGTCATAACATAAATAACTCCAGCTTCAGACAAGGCTGAAATCCTCATGGCTCCTCTCATGTAGTCAGTGAACACAAAGAAAGTAGCACAATAGGGGATCAAGCCAAGGCTGTGTAGAGCAATTCCATTACATATGGCTCCCATACCATGTTCACGAACACCAAACCTTAAATTACGCTCTTCTGGAGTGTTCTTTTGGAAGTCACCAAACATTTTCAAAAGAGTCATGTTTGATGATGCAAGATCAGCACTACCACCAAGGAAACCAGGTAGAACCTTGGCAAGAGCATTAAGGTTTTGTTGTGACAAGTTTCTCGTGGCATCAGCTGGGCTCTCGGGAGTGTAAGTCTGATATCAAGACACATACAAGTAAACGATTAAAGATCCTAAATTCAATATTGCAAAAGATACAGAAATGATCAGTTTTTAGCAACAATTACTCACAGGAAGAGCTTTCTCCCAGCCAGCAGGTAGTTCACCAGTAATGATGGATTTCAAATCTGCAGCTTCCTCTGCATACTTCTTCTCATATTCAGCAAACTTAGCATTCCATTCAGTTTCAAGGGCAGCACCCTCCGGTGTATGACGACTCCAATGGCTGCACATAATACCAACATAAGTAATTGCAACGGATAAAATACATCTACGAAATGAACATGTTATAGTACCTCTTCACATCTTCAGGCACATGGAAAGGCTCATAAGGCCATCCCAGGTTATTTCTAGTTGCCTCGACTTCCTTTGCTCCAAGTGCACTACCGTGCACACTGTAAGAGTTTGCCTTGTTAGGAGAGCCAAAACCAATCGTTGTAGTTACCTGTCGGGAGAAAAGAACAGTCAAAGTAATGTTTGTTAGGTTCTTCTGAGAATTTCTTCTTTATGTTCACAACATAAAGTTCAAGTGTATATTGGACCTTGATCATAGTAGGTTTGTCTTTGACAGCTTTAGCTTCCTTAATAGCTGCACGAATCTCATCATAACCTGTGTTACCATTCTTCACCCAGATTACATGCCATCCTAAAGACTCGAAACGAGCAGAGACATCCTCAGTGAAAGCAATTTCCGTGTCTCCGTCAATGGAAATGTGATTATCGTCATAGAAAGCAATCAGCTTTCCAAGTCCCCAATGGCCAGCAAGGGAACAAACTTCATTTGAGATACCCTCCATCTGACAACCATCACCAAGAATAACATATCTGAACAGCCAACAACCAATGCCATTAGTCAAACTAGACTATAAAAAACGAAAAACAATCTTAGGAGCAAGCACTACATCAAAAATGATTTTTGGCGGCAATTGATTAACAACAATAGCTTAATTGCCACTAAATATGTATGTTTGGCGGCAATTAACACTCTTCGTAAATGCCCCTAAAGCCTATAACGACATTGGATCCAACTAATGTCAATAAAGGCTTTAGCACTCTTTATTAATGTATATATTTATTGTAGCTAAAAGCTGTTTTTGTTGTAGTGAAGGAAACAGTCTTACGTATAGTGGTCAACAATCTCAGCGTCAGGCTTGTTGAACCGAGCAGCCAAGTGCTTCTCTGCAACAGCCAATCCAACAGCATTGGCAATACCTTGCCCCAGAGGACCTAACAACATACAAAACAAGATTACAATTAATCATATCGACTCACAAATCAAACATATAAACCCTAATGTATAGCACGACGATACAGATATACAAATCAATAGTATCAAACTAAACACACATATAAAAGTAAACTAACCAGTGGTAACTTCAACACCAGGTGTCTCAAAATTCTCAGGGTGACCGGGAATTCTGCTTCCCCATTGACGGAAACTTTTCAAATCGTCTTCCTAATCAATTATTTGTACCAAAAACTATAATCAGCAAGACATAATGAACATGAACACTCAAATCATAATCCTATTTTCCCTTAAGATTGAAAACATTTTCAACAATTCACATAACAAACACAATTTTTTTTCACGAGCTCGTTAAATGAAGAAGAATCAAACCTGAACAGAGTCATAACCAGCAAGATGAAGAAGAGCATATTGCAGCATACAACCATGACCAGCAGATAGAACAAATCGGTCACGATTAAACCAGTAAGGATTCTTCGGGTTATATTTCATTACTTCATCATACAATATATGACCCATTGGAGCACATCCCATGGGTAAACCCGGATGACCGGAATTAGCTTTTTCAACAGCATCAATAGCCAAAAATCGAATAGTGTTAACAGATTTCTCAACAATGGCTGCATCAGTTTTCTCCAAAGTCTCTACAGCTGCGGAGGCACGAACAGAGAACTGTTGTTTAGTGACGGTAGTGGAAGGAAGAATACGACGGTGGGAGGAAGTGAAAGGGGTGGATTTAAGGCCAGAGAAAGTGGAGAAAGAGAGAGAAGGAGAAGACGAAGAAGATGAGCCATGGCGAGGGAGAGAAGGAGAGAAGATAGCTTGAGAAAGAGTGAGAGAAGATGAAGAAGCCATGGCTCTGTTTGTGTGTGTTGAATGAATGAAGAAGATGAGGATGAGAATAGGTAGATATAGAATTTGGATGATGTTTTGTGGATGAAATTGAAAATGTGAGCCGTTGGTTAGTTATTGGAGAGAGAGTAAGGATTACTTGTTGCTTATTTTGGCTCCTTATGGGTTAGAGAGAGAGTGACAAATTGATATTTTGTATCTAACTATTTTTTCGTTATATTGTGTGTATTAACCTATGGTTGTTTCGACATGAATATTTTCTATTTTTTCTGGTAGTTCAACAACAATATATCCAATGAATCTCATAAGTGAGGATTGGGGAGGTAGACTACATGCAGACCTTATCACTATCTTGTGAAGGTAGAGAGTTTGTTTCTGAAAGACCATCGACTCGAGTGAAGCAAATTCCAACTACAAAAAAAAGAAGAAAACAATGTAGAAAACATAACAAGTGAACCAAATCCATGTAAGAATAACCCCAAAAGTTCCTAAACTCATATCAGACCTCGAAAAATCAAAAGAAACTGAAAAGTTGCAGAAGAAGGGTTTTGCACGAGCCCTTTACAGACCGCGAAAGGAACCATGGGTCGTGAGGGCAGTGTCAAAGCCACATATAGTTGAGGGGTGTCGATCGACACTCTTTCAGCGAAAAATTACATTGTGTAGCTAGAATAAAATATTTTTTGTGTATATATACTACATATTGACATTCTTTTGATTCTACTCGATTTTTCTTCTTTATATTTTGACACACCTTAGTTGATAATTTGTCTCCGCCACTATGTGAAGGGATCAGTGGATTAGAGCTCAGGTAGGGGAAAATTTCCAAAGAGAGGATTCACGGACCACTCTACAGTCCGTGAAAGCTTTCACGGATTATGAACCAAACCCCCAGAACTCAGAAATCTTGTTCTTCACGGGCACTTGTACGACCAGTGAACGGGTATACGACCCGTAGAGGCTTCTGTGGAAGTTGACCCCAAGACTCAAATTTCCTCTACTTTCACGGACACCTTCACAGATCATGAAGTGGTGTACGGTCCGTAGACGACTCTGCTAGTTTTTAAGTCAAAGTTAATTGAGTTTTTTTCCACTCTTTTAATTCCTGTATTATGTCGTTTTAACTTATTCTACTAAGACTTCTCATTCCCTCATAACTTCCCCAAATTAGATTTCTTCTCTCAAGTTTCCTTCCAAAGCAAGAACTAGGGTTTCCAAGCTTCAAGTCTCCATTTCAAGAATCAAGTTGTAATGATCCGGTTGGTCATTTTTGGTAATCCTTGTAAAAGTATCATTTTACCCTCTCAATATTGACCCATAGTCTTCTATGATTGAGCTTTGAAAATTTAGTTTTGAACTTTGAGTTAAAGTTAAGAATTTGGCAAGTTTATGTTTTTGAAAGACTAACTTGCTTAAAAATGGTTTTTGGGGTCTTTTGGAATTTAGAGCATTGGAATGGAATTCTGTCAATTCCATCAGTCCCGAAATATGAAATCTAATCCGTAAGAGTTGTTGGTTTTTGATTCGAAGCCTTTTGAGGATTTGAGGTCCTAAGTTATGAAATTGTGGAAAATTTAGCCTTTGGATTGACTTTGGTCAACATTTGGGGTTAGTATGCTCGGATCAAAATTTGAGAGTTTTGTTGGATTTGGGAGATGAATTTGGGCCTAGGTGAGGTCTTTGTTGATTTTTGAGAGGTCCCGAGTTTGCTTTAGTCTTTTTAGGCATTGAGTTAGTTTCTTGTGGTTTTCATGGATGTCGAGTCTAGGAGACCTCAGATTTGTGTTTTGACAGTTCTATTGAGTCTGAAACTATCATGACCCGAGTCTACACCCTAGACGTGGCCGGCACTCGAGAACCATTGCTGGTCCCCAAGCGAACCCTCATCCTGGCTGACTACAAGCGGACGACTGACTCAAGCATACAAAGCTTAAAATCGAATAAAATTCATTGAACTCAAATACAAAGATTTAACTCAAATGATTAACTCTGAATATAATAGAATATTCAACTAGCCAGAAATAGGCAACTCAAGTCTTTAAAACATTTAACAAAATAAATGAAACAGACTTCTCAAACTCTATTATCTATCTATGAAGCCTCTAAATGACAAAGATGGAAGTCGGGACAAGACCCACGACATCCTAACAAAACTGAAAAGTAAATGGAATCCTCCGAAAGAAAGGAGGCTCACCAAAGCTAACTCGAACTGCAAGTGGTATCGACGAAGCACCTATTGATGAACCTAGTTACCTGTATCTGTATCATGAAATGATGCAGGACAAATAACGTTAGTACATGGAATGTACGAGCATGTAAGGGGAATTCTAAAGCATAAATATAAGCTTGAACTGATAGAAAAGAAACATGCTTACCTCTTCTTAAACTCACTCAACTCAACTCAACTCAATCTTCCCTCAAGAATAGGATACTCAACTCAAAGAAACATAGTTCAACACAATTCAATGAAACATAGTTCAACTCAACGATAAGGTACTCAACTCAAGATAAAGCAACAATAAAAGATGCAATATATGGAAAGCTTTTAAAACAGTAGATCACAACTCAATATGTTGAAAAATACAATAATAACTTAGTTTGTATATAAAAATACGAAATAACTATGTGGGAGTTTCTCTAACCGACAACCATCAGTATGAGCTATGTGATGATACAACGTCT
>NW_006239830.1:8612-26843 GCF_000226075.1 Solanum tuberosum
AACTCGTCCCCATATCGGTGCTCAATACTACTGTCAAATATAACTTAGCTCATATGTTTTAAAGAAAATATTTCCTCTTTCTCAACTTTGAGATTATTACTCAAAATATTTCTCTTGAAAGAGATAGTACTTAAAAATGCTCATGAACTCTTTTGGAAATCGGTGTTTCCTCTCATCTCAAATGTAAAAAAATTACTCTTGGGAATACTTAGTTCCCATATATCATTTTTAAAAAATGAAACTCAACTTTCCTTATCCTCAAACTCATTTATTCAAGCCTTTAAACAAATTATAAATAATTGTAAAAGACTTCTCAAAATAGGGTTCATGCCGAATTATGAACGTGAAAGACCCAATTCAAAGTTTTCAATAACCATACATAGAACTCAATACTCGAAACTCAACAACTCCATAACTCAAGGAATCAAAGATACTACTCATCTAAAAAAATGCATGGCTTAGAGGGTTCATGCTGAAGTTATGGGCATGGCCAAATCAATTCAAGGACCTTCATGGGTAATATGTAGTAGTCCCATGATTATGACTATAATCTCACAAGGATTAGGAACTCAATACTCAAGACTTAGAACTTGAAGATACTACTCCTCTTAAATATACTCAAATTATGGAGTTCATGCAGAATTTATAGGCATGAACGACTTGACTCAAGGATATCAATGATATTGTAGACTCATGAATACATTCTCCTCATTCTCATACTCACTTACTCGAGTCTTGAAATAATTTATTAGTAATTGTAGAAGACTCCTAAAAAAGACTCAAAGCGACTTTCTCAAAAGACTCAAAAGAACTCTCAATACATGACTCTTAACTCTACCTTGAATTTGAATTATGAATTCAAGGTTATGATTCATGTTATGAATGATTCCCCGATGTACCTTTTGAAGGAACTCAAACGGGCCAAACGACGGAGAAGGGGTGGGGGCAGGTGACCCTGGCTCCCCTAAACTTCAGATAAATGATATTGGCTCACTAATGGGGCGCCGCCCCAGCCCCCCTGGCGCATCTGGGGCGCGCCGCCCTAGCCCCTCCCCAGAACTCTCCGACGAATTTCTTTCTTCGATTTTTGGCCCTAATTCACCTAGAATTGAATGATTTCTTCACAAATTACTTAGATTTGAATACCCGACATAAGTACACAAGAATCTAATAAAAATAACTCTTAAACTGGATAAAATTATCTCAAGATCTCATCAAGCCCATCCTAATTCAAGAACGAAAGCAACACTTCAAGAACACTCATCAAAACTTAAATCTTTTAATATTTATGGATGAATTCGAATTTGTAAATCATGATTGGGTTGTGGGTGAATGAACAAAACACTATGAGAACTCACATACCTCTTAGGGATCAAACCCTTGGCAAAAATCCGCAACAAAACTTAAGAATCTCGACGAACGGCTTAAACCTTTCCTCTTTTCTCTTGTTGAACTCTCTTCTAAAACCCTAAGAGTATTGAGGATGAATGAAGCTGATTCTAATCAGTTTAGACCCCTAAATTTTTACTAAAACTATTTTAAGTTGAAGGGGTAAGGAAAAGACCAAAATACCCCTCATAATTTGGGTAACTTTTCTTAACTGGACAGGTGGACTTCAAATGGACATATCTCACTCATCCGAACTCAAAACTTAGCAAACTAGTTGGCGTTGGAAAGATAATCCAAAAACCTTTCATTTGATATATTATGGGCCACCTAATTCATCATGTACTGAAAGTTAACTTAAAATAACTTACGAATGACTTGAATGAATTCTATTTGGTTCTTTTTGGAACTCAAGGTGCTACATCTAGTGACCTTAAGAATTAAGAAAATTTAAATTACTCGGTAAAATCCTACTCACAATGAAGGATGGTCCGAGTTTTAACTAAAAAAATATATGGTATTATAGAAATGTCGAGTATAAATGATTTGCATATGTGGTTTGTATTCACGGGGTTATGAACGAATCCCGAGGGTCCTTTGAATGTTTTAAGAGTTGGTTGTGTTTGATGGTGTCTGCAGGCCTCGCTTTTGCGAAGGTCGATCGCTTTTGCGACCTTGAGAGAAGTGAGAACCTCTTCGCTTAAGCGAGCTTCGTGAAAGCGAAGAGGGCATCTCTTTTGGGAGAGCCACACTTTTTTCGAGGTTCGCTTAATTAAACCTTTGGTCACTTTTATGACATTAGAAAAGGGTTTTTACCTTCCATTTTTGAGGTTTAAGCCTCATTTTACCATTTTTGAGTTTTGGGAGATTTTGGGGTGGATATTTGAACCAGGTTTTACAGGAAAAATTTTTGGGTAACGATTCTTAACTCTAAATCTTTAATTACCCATTATTATTATTGAATTTATGAGTTTAAATCAAGATTTTGGGTTGATAAATTAGGGGTTCTTCATGAACTTTAGTTTTGAAGTAAAAGTGAGTCGTTATGGATTTAAATGTTCAAATCAAGCTTTTGAAATGAGAAATTTGGAGTTATCTTCAAGAACCCATGAACTTAGTAAAATGGTGATTGTGAACTGTTTGTGAGTCCCTTTTCGAAATGATTTTTTCCAGTGAGTTCCTAAAGCCTTGAGTAATGTCTTCAAGTATCAAATTTTGGATTCAAACCTTATTTTTGAATTGGGTTTGGTGTTAATTGACCCACTTTTCAAGAGGATTGATGTGGGTATTATTGTTTCCAGAAAGTGATTGTGAATACTTGCTTGTTTATAGATTGTGTAGTTTTGGAAGTTATTCGGAAGGGAAAGACTCCACTCTTGGAGTGATTATTGGTTGATTTAAGGCAACTGATCTCCTAAACCTTGTTTTATAGTAGAATTCACGTACTTCCTTCGTTGCTTGTGTGTTGGGAGTAATGAGGATGAGGTGAAGATTTTAACTGTCCACTTGAAACATCTAAATGAATAAAAAAGGGTTGAAATGGAAAAGGCTATGAGATGAACACGATGATGTGAATTGTTTTATTGTTACCCTTGTGGATTAATTGATGAAATGCTTGTAAGCATGAATGTGGACTTAAACTGTATGTCTTGTTGTCTCTTTCATGCGGTGTGATATTGCTTGTGTGCATTCATTGTGAACACCGTAATGAGACATGTGGTGATTTATGATGCCGAGATCTTTGCCGGTGAATGTTGTGATGCCGAGGTCTTTGCTGGCGAATGTTATGATGCCGAGGTCTTTGCCGATAAGTGTTGTAATGCCGAGATCATTTTCGAAAAGTGTTCATAAAGCCAATGAGAAATGGTTCCGGCTAGTGATTTGATATAAAGCCGATGGAAAATGGTTTTGGCTAGTGATATGGTGTCGATAGGAAATGATTCCCGCAAAAGATTGATTATTCTGACTTGATGCATTTGATGCGTATGAGTGACTTGCTTGTTACTTGAGGTTGATGTACTTTTTGCATCTGACTAAATTACTTGACTATGAGATTGACTTACTTAATTCGTTTGATTATTGATTGTGACTATTGAACTGTGGATATTGGGCCTTGTGAGTCGTGTATTGTAGAATTGTTATGTTGGGCTAATTTCTGTGCAGGTTGTAGTTTGAGAAGTTCGGTTGGAGTGTAAGGGGTATTCAATTTCTAGCTGGATGTCTTATTTATTAGGTTGCTTTGTAAGTACCGTGTTGTTGGGCCTTTCTCCTTGATTCTACACTTGTGTAGGTATCGAGCCTGGTATAGCGTAATCGCTCTTATTCTCCTTTTCTGAGGCTCTTGAAGGACTTGAGAGGTAGCTGCTTGTCATCCTGGTGGACCATATTTTCATTTTCTTTAAGCTTTGTTCTTTTTGAGAAACAAAGACTGAGACTTGTACTTATATCTTAATTCCGCACATTATGTATTTAGTGGCTTGTACACGTGACAATAAGATTTTGGGGGTTTTAATAGATGAATAAGTGTTCTACTTTATCTTGTTCTTGATTTATTGTTTTCCTCTTTTCTTTCGTTTTCGTTGGGTTGAGGTTGACTTGTTTTGGTGGGAATAGACAAGTGTCATCACATCCATTTTTGGGTCATGACACAAGTCAAGGTTTCTACTCCAGGTATGTGAGTAGCGCTTCACCCATTGAGTCCCAAAGAAACCTCAAAATTTCAAGATTATGACTCCTACAAGAAAGAACTTTTTATGATCTTCATGGGTATTCAATGTAAATCAGTTTTCCTTATGATTTCACCTAAATTGCATTGTTTTACTTATGAATCCCATGTTTTCAATGGTATTTCATGAGCCCTAAGTATGCAAGTATTTTTATGATCAGAAATATGCTATTTTCATATGCATGACTCAAATTATCAAATTTCATTAATTATGATGCTTTCGAATATAGTGTCTTTCAGTATATTTTCACATATCATGATATGATGCTTTTAGATAAAGTATCGCTTAGTATGATTTAAGTTATCATGATTTATGAGCTACTCAGTTAGTAGTAGTTATTAGTACGATTTAATAGTACCACATTACTACTTCTAGATTTATGCATGTTTTCGATAGGAGTATACTTAGCACCAAGTGAACTTTAGGGATGGATGTTTTCATTTAGCATTTGCGGACCTTTAGTAGTAATTTCTAAGTCTTAGAACTACGTGTCACCATAGGGGTTGTCTCATATAGACATTAGCTTAGTGGATCCACATTAGCTTAGTTCTCAGGCCCCTTACGATGGCAAGTATTGAACATTCTCTTTTCGGTGTGGGAGCAGTTGACTGAATTAGATGTAGTAGCTCACATGATTTATGTCAGTTTTAATATCTCTCACAAATCAGATTTTCAGCTATTGCATGATCTTGTATTTATGTATTTTAGATTACTATGCCTCAGCTTACTAATATTTTACTTGGTTATTGCATCAACATGTTTTACAAATTCAGTATATTCAAATATCATGTTTATTGTGCATATTACTCATACTCAGTACATTCAACGTATTGACCACATATTTTCTACTATATTGTTTGATAATATAGGTTCTAATGCTTCACATCTTACTCGCGGTTAGTACTATCTCCAGTCAGCAATAGCCGAGTTGGTGCATCCTCATCTCTTCGAGGATAACACTTATGTTCTCATTCAGTCACTATTTTTAGTCTCAAACAAGTTGAGGTAAGCTAAGAGTTTTTCCTAACAACCCATATTAGTAGAGGCTTTTCAGACAGATAATTAGATTTCGCTTATGTTGTTTCTTTTAGATTTCAATCCTTTTCAGTGTTATGGCTTTATACAGATATTCAAATTTAGCTTCCACGCGCATTCATATTTCAATTTGCTATTGACCTATGTTAATCTTAGTGTCGTTCCATGTCATGAGGTTAGCTTAGTGTCACTTGTGACGCTAAAAACCGTGTCGCGTCTAGGGGTAGTCTCGAGGCATGACAATGTAAGGGTATATTTGATCTTTCTCACACATGAATTTTTTTGACTTCTTTGATTCAAATTTATTTTTTCACTTACTTTTTTGTTAAATTTATTATAATTTCCCCCAAAACATTTTTGTTTTTACAGATATAAAAAATAAATTATAGTGAAGATGCAAAATAAAATAGTTTCATATTTTATTTTATCTTTTACTTTTTCACCTTTTCCATTCACACTTTTTCCTTTTTATTTCTCATATTTTTACACTAAAGAATGAAATAATTAAAAAAAATTAAATAATAATAATCAAATAGATCTATAAGGAAAAACTCAAATTATCCATTAAATTAAAGAAGTAAAAATAAAATTCACGTGTAAAAAAGATAAAAATATATACCCTGAATTTTATATGGATGATCTTTCTAGCAAAGTTATAAATATATATTCGTGGGATTAACATGAGGGGTTAACATACTCTCTTTTTTTAGTTAATATATATTACATGAAAAGCTTTTGTATACCAATTATTATGAAAACAAGTGGAGGATGATGTCTGGCAGAAACTAGTCTATCTATTATCCTCCAACTAAAATCTACCGTATATATCTTTTGCCTTATCAGAAGGGTTGCTCCATAGCATATTCCTAATGTGCTAAAGTTGACAAACAAAATAAACTATTGGTTTAGATTTGTGATTTTATCGAAACACTCACACAGCTTTTCTTTCATTAAAAAGAAAAACATACACAAGTTTACTTTATTGCTAAAGTGTATATTGTTGGAATTAGAACTTATGTGTCACGATCGAAAATTTATAAGGGCCATGATGACAACTATAATTTCCCTGGTCCAGAAGATTAGCATTGCCCCTAACACACAAATCGAGAAATAATAATTAAAAAAAACCTACAAGGTAAAGTTAGAAGAGTATAAGTTCAATCCATACGATATATATTTTCAAGTACGAAAAACTAACAAAATATAACCTTCAATACTCGTTGTCATACGTATAAGAGCATTTAAGAGTATTGACTAACATCAAAACACAATCTGCACAAAAGAGTGCAACAAGGGTAAGAGGAGAAGGAAAAATACTTGTACTTAGTAAGCATCATAGTCGATAATGTTGAGTAGGATAATTATAAAATGACTTGTCATCTCTTTGTGATTCTCCCTTTTTATGTTAATTTCATGTACTTCTTCTCCCTTACATCATCCATAATATCTACAATTAAAACATGGTGGTCTTGTGTGGTTGATTAGACTTTTTGAACTTTAGGAGGTTCAACCATCTTTAGTCTTTCAAAGATATTAATTAGCCTTTATTAAAACATGTTGATTTGATACCAATTGATAGTTTGGCTGCAACCAAAGTACACAAAGAATCAGGTTCAATTCTTTGAGAAGTTATGCAAGAAGGCAAATTGCGTAATAATTAATGTATTTCAAAATGGAAAAGGTTTAGGATGTGACAAAGGTGACTAGTTTATTAGTCTCAATTTATATGACTCGTTATCCGTTTTATCAGTTTCAGAAAGAATGATGCATATTTATGTTTAGTAACAATTTAATTTTAAAATGTTTATTTTACCCTTAATGAGATGATTTATAGCTAAACAAATATCTATCATTTCTTTTATACCATACATTTCATTTTATTTTTTTTAAATATTTCATGTCAAGTCAAACTACATCATATATATAACAGGTTTAGGTAACTTTGACTGTATTTGATCTGCTTATCTAGACAGGGTCCAACAGACTAAAATTACTGTTTTAGTTTAGATGCATTCTAGTCAGCTATATGTGCATGTTACTTACTCCATCCGTTCCATTTTATGTGAGGTAGTTTGACTCAGCACAAAATTTAAGAAAGAAAGAAAGACTTCTAAAATTTGTGGTCCAAAATGAATGATAGAAAATTGTGTGGCTGTAAATCATTTCATTAAGGGTAAAATAGACATTTTATAGTTAAATTATTACTTAATATATAAATATGTCATTTTTTTTGGAACTGACTAAAAAGGAAAGTAAGTCACATAAATTGGGACAGAGGGAGTCAACTAGACAAACATACTAGTTGTAGGAAACATGAAACTTTCTAATACATGAACAAGACTACCATTAGCAAGTTTCATGTACAAAGTCAACTAGACAAACATACTAGTTGTAGGAAACATGAAACTTGCTAATGGTAGTCAACTTTGTTCATGTATTACCACCTAAGCTTTTGTAGGAAACTTTCTTCAAAGATGGCAAAAAGGGGAGAATATGTTTAAATATTCAGTGGGACTAACACCACATATGTTCATAATATGTTCAAGAGGAATGGGCTGTATTAAAAGTGAATTCTCAGTCATCACTATAACAATAGAGATATTTAGTGGTAATAGATTTTTCTTTTATCAGTAATATTTTTGCCGCAAAAACATTAGTTGCAATAAGTTGATGTTATTGTATTCAGAGTCGGTAAAGTCTTTAGTGACATTTATATAGAGTGTTGGTTATGAATATACATATTTATTATTGTCCCTAAGTATCCATATAATATAGTGATAATTATATTATTGTCGTAAAATTCTTTATTTGTTGCAGTAATACTATGATAGCAAATCCGCTATGCAAATAGATGTGAATCCTATAATTCATGAGCGCACTAATCATATCGAGATCAATTGTCACTTTGCAGAGGAGAAGAATAAACAGGGATTGTTGGAAACTTCAGTACATTATTTCTCCCACATACCAGCATACAGATTTACTTATCAAAGGATTGATTTATGGTTAGCACATGTTTTTAATTACTTGACGAGCTAAATTTCATGTCACGTCAAAATTAGACAAACAACTTATTTTAAGCAAGTATACATTTTCAATTCATGTCACACTTTTTTTATTTAGTTAATCTAAAAGAAATGTCACATTTCTATAATGAGAAACAACTTAACTTAAAAATTCTCTTTAATTTATCCTTAAAGAAAGTTTTAAATCATAAATTTCAAAAGACTTATTATTTTCTTTCTTAAACAAATATTCTGTCATATCAAACTATGTCATATAAATTGAGACCAAGAAATATATAACAGGTACATGCAACTACTAAAAATATATGTCTAACATGAAATATAATTTAAGCATAGTATAATTGGTTAAATTAATCAAAAAATTAGTGTAAGGTGCAAGATGCGTTATGCATGGGCCATGATATATGCTGCTACAAGTTTTAAGCACATGCATAATATATAATGATACTGAATTAGTTAACGGTTTACAAAATTAATTAATTTCTTATGAATAATTAGTCGGTTTAAGAAAATCCTTCCCTTATTTAACACCGTTTTCTTCCTTCAACTTGAATTAGATATATTCTGCCAAATCAATCAAAGTTAGTATTCCTTCCGTTTTAGTTTGTTTGTCTGATTTTTACTTGGAATGAAGTTCTACAAAATCAAATAAAATTTGAATTTTGTGTTCTTAAATTAAATATACATACGTAAAGCGTATGAAAATGTCCTTTAATTTTATAATCTTGAACATATCACGTGAAAAACTAAAATTGAAAATTAACATGCTCATTCACATACATCAAAGATTGTGGCACATTATTTTTTTAGTTTCTTAATCCTTTTGGGTTTATTAGATTTATGTTTATGTCTTCTTTATTTATTTTTCCGACACAATTAGTTGCCGTAGTTAAGCATCAATGAGGAAGCTACCTGATCAACATAAAGCTATTCGAACAGTTGGCAGTAGTTATTAGTAGGGTGTCAAATGGGCGAGTTAGATTGAAATTGGAGATATTAAAATGGGTTGAAATAGAAATTGGGTTGGGTCCTGATCCGTCCAACTTTAATTTACTTTGGGCTCAAATGGGTTGAGCTTAAAAACGGGTTGTCTTGACCCGCCCAGTTTAACCCGCTTAATCTCAATAATTTTAACATACTGTTATTTAAATTTTATATCCACAAATTGAATTTCAACGCAAGAATTATTTTAAAGAAAATTACAAATGGATAGATAAATTCTAAAAGATATAAAATAAATAGTAATTCATACCTTCAATATAGGAACATACATTACATCAAAGCAAATAAAGAGTCTTAAAATGGATTGAAATTGGAGATTAAATTCGGCTCAATTGAGGATTCTCTTAAAATGTGTTAAGACTTGAATGAGTTGGGATTGAACCCAATTCAAATTATCTTAAGCACAACCCTTAAAATTTTGGGTGGGTTGGGCAGATTAGCTATAGTTGGGCTCATTTTTGACACCTCTAGTTACTAGATAACCTCCTTTCAACTTCTCATAGAATTGTTGTTGGGGAGGGGTAAACATAACAATAATAAATTCAGTGTAATTCTGAAAAAACCTTATCTCTATATTTTAGAAGATAAAGAAGTTATTTTTGAAAGACTATTGGTTAAATAAATAATGAAAAAAGGCAACAACAATGACAACAAGATAGTAAGATACCGAGGCAAAGCAACAAATAGTGATAGAATTCTGAAAATAAGAAAAAGAAAAAAATAATACAAAACTAGGGGACAAACTATATATATATCCGACTAGGGGTGTCAATGGTACGGTCCGGACGGTTATTTTTTAACAATTATACCATTCTAATTTTTTGGTTATTTTATAAAATATAACCAAAATTAGATCTTTTAAAACCATCCCAATCATATCGATTTTTCTTCGATATCGGTACGGTTCAGTTAATTTTTGGTTTTCTTTTTTACTTTTAAAATATCACCTCAAAATATACTATTATTAAAATTTTATTTCTCAGATATGTTCTTAAAGAAACACTTTATTCTTCATCAAAAAGACAAAGAATGTAAAATTTTGTTGCCGTATTGTTTGATCTTAAACATTTAATAGGAGTTTATGCATGGGTTTTGTTGTATTGTTTGATAGAGTATCTATTGCAGTATCTTTTAATTTTTAACCTAATTAAGTAAATGTTAATCAATAAGCAAAGACCAAAAGTTATCTAGTCACTAGACGGCTAGGACCTAGGTTATATTTATATTTAAAAATTATTATTGTAACGACTTGTTCCCGTCGTTATAGAAAAGCCAATGGGGAAATAATTGGGGCCAGAAAACTTTTGAGTAGTAACTTTGGATTTCCTAGCCTAGTCCAAATTTGGACGAAATTCGAGTCAGTGAGGTTTAGGAAAATTTAATGAGAGATCTAATTATGATTTTGATCACATGACTAGATAGCTAAGACGTTAAGGAACCCGTACGACTTTACGGAATTGAATTCGGGTGAGTAGAACTTTCGAAACTAATCTTCGCGTGAAAGGGTATTTTCTGAGTGTCATGGGATGAAGGCGTGTTGTGAAATGAGGGTTTGGAATTCTTAATTTTGCTCACTGGTTCTGTGCAAGCCGCTCGAGTGGGATTTATCCCGCTAGGGCGGGGACGTTGTGGGGGTTTGGGTCTCGCCGTAGCGGGACAGACGTGACTTAAGTCGGAAATAAAACCCCAAAAATGTTTTATTCTGCACTTTCGACTTTGAGAGCTAAGGAACGACCCCAGGGGTTTTATTGACAGTTTTCCACCATTCTTGAGGCTAAAGGTAAGGTTTTAACTCCCTGAATCCCCTTTTTGATCCGTAGAACCTAGTTTCTTAGGTTATTATCGATGGGAGAGGGTTTTGATTTGTGATTTATGGTAGAAGAAACCCTAACCTGGGTATGGAGATCAAGGGTTTGGCCTAGGGTTGATAATGTTGATTTTAATCTGGGTAATTAGGCCTCGTTTATTGATCTTTGCGTTAATTGTATGTTTTTAGACTGCCAACAAGCAGGAAGAATCCGAAATGGGAAGATTCAAGTGCCTTAGGGGATTCAAGCTTGGATTCAAGGTAGGTGATGGTTGTGATTTCATGTTGGTGTGATAAATGTTTGTAATTGCTTCATTATAATGCATGTATGTATGCGAATGTTGCATTATTGATCACCCTAATCGTAAATGAGGATAATTGAATAATTCTATGCCATGAATCACCTCTTGTTGTATGATTGTGAGAATATACATTGTGATTGTGATTGTGGTTTGTTGGATGGGGGTGTGTCATGATCTGACACACTAATTGGGATCGGTTGCCACGTTCCGGCATAAACATTGGATCGGTTGCCACGTTTTGGTATAAATATGGGATCGGTTGCCACGTTCAAGCATAAACATTGGATCGAATACCACGTTCTCGTATGCTAACAGTTTTGGTGTGGGTTCCATGAGAGGACCATTGAATTGGGTTCCATGAGAGAACCATTGAATTGTGTTGTCTATCTACTTGTGATGATTACGTTCATATCTAATGATAATTGATATTGAAAGACTGTATGTTGCTCTAAATTTATAACCAATGTGTATTATTGAGAATGTGGGATGCTACATTGATCCTAAAAGATGACTAATGTTGTATATGTTCGGTATATGCCTGTTTTATAATGTTGTGGTTACTTGCATGTGTTTCACCTTTGGGATAGTCGTGTGATCCTACCAGTACACTGTGGTTGTGTACTGATACTGCACTTGCTCTTTCTTTGTTGAGTACAGGGCATCTTCAAGTGGCTATTGATAGACCTCAGCTAGGTGACTATTGAGCGTGTCTGGATTCAAGGGTGAGCCAGATCTTTCAGGCTGACATGGATCTCTCTTGTTTAAGTCCACTCTCTTCGGACTCAGACTCTTTGTTTAAGGTGTTTGATTAGTTTCGGGGTTGTACCCCTTGTTCTTAGACTTGTCGTTAGTAGAGTTTTGGTACAATGACTTTCAGGCAATGAAATCAAGGTGTTTTGTTTAGTTTCGGGGTTGTACCCTTGGTTCTTAGACTTGTCGTTGGTAGAGTTTTGGCACAATGACTTTCAGGTTCTAGGGGTTGTTCTTCCGCATTAGTTTGGTTAGTTGTTTGTTAAAACCTTTGGAGTTTATGGGGACTCCATTTTTATAGTCATCTAAACCTGCATTCGTATCTTTAAATGCCTTAGTTTTCATAAAATTTATTTTGTTTTGGGGTTGTAGTAATGGTTCTCCCATCGGAGGGTTTGTGTGGGTGTCAATCACGACGGTCTGGGTCGTGACAAAGTTGATATCAAAGCCCTAGGTTCTTTGATCTTATTGTACCAAAACGAGTCTAGTAGAGTCTTACGGAACGGTACGATGACGTCCATACTTTGCTTCGAGAGGCTATAGGACTTTAGGAAAAACTCACTTCTTTCTACCCCTTCGTTCTATGACTTGAATCCAATTGGTATTTGGGTGATACAAATTTGTATCTTTCCTCCTACACTCTACAGTTTGAAATAGAGCAACAAAAGTGGTAACACCATCACTAGCAAGAGAAGATGTGTATAGACTACCGACAATTGAATAGGGTCACCATTCAGAACAAGTATCCATTGCCTCAGATAGATCACCAATTTGACCAATTGCAAGGTGCATCAATTTTCTCTAAGATTGATTTAAGGTCTGGTTACAGTTAGTTAAAGATTGAGATGATTAAGAATTGGGTTCGACCAAGTTCTATGATTGAAATTACCAGTTTTGTGGGGCTCGCTAGCTACTATTATCGCTTGTGGTATGAGTTGAGTCCAATTGGTATCTACCGATTCCAATTGGTATCTACCGATTCTAATTGGTATCTCAACGAAGTGAACTAGACACCGTAATCCCGGATGAATGGACACAAGCAAGTTAATTGGAACTGAGAAGATTCCAATTGGTATCTAGCCTTGGGGGCTGTATAATCATGGATCATCAGTAATGGTCATCTATGGAACGTGCTAATTAAAGAATTTGGATTTTATCTGCAAGTTGTAACTGCTTGAGTGTCGTGAAACTTGTTGAGAAAAGAAAGTCATCACAAGATTAGGTTTAAGGGTCTAGATAAATTACGATGTGGTTCGTAAGTGAGAAATCTGGACATACGTTGCGACCAACTGATAACCGGGTGAGAGTCTCAGTGTATCCTGGGGATATGTGTGTGGTAGTGTTGAAACGATGTAAAAGGATTCTAAAGTGCGTACTTCGTTGGTTTGACCGGGGGATAGACAATGATTTTCCTAGCTAAAGGGATTTTCTTAAATGACTCTGTCACTCCCCGAGCCTACACCTTGGGCGGGACTGGCACTCGAGAACCATTGTTGGCCCCTAGTGAACCCTTGGCCTGATTTACTTACTCAGCGAAAGACTATATGCATATTTATAATGATCAAAAACACTATACTCACTTGAATAATATCATAACTTAGAATGTTTAAAAATCAACATTCAACTTGGTCAAAATGGCAACTTCAAGTCTCAAAAACATAAGCCAATAATAAAGTAGTGACAAATGAATTTAACTAACTGACTGTCTGTCTATGAAGCCTCTAAACAACTGAGATGGATAACGGGTCAGACCAACGACATACTAATGAAATAATAATAAAACTGAAAACAATAAAAGGAGTCCTCCGAAATGCAAGGAAGTTCACCAACAGACTCTGAACTGCTCACTGGATCAACGATGCACTGGATGCCGATCTTAGTTACTTGCGTCTACATCATAATAAGATGCAGGTCAACTGACATCAGTATATTTAATGTACGAGTATGCGAGTTGGAATGCTAAACACAATATAGGCTTGAAAGGAATCTGAAGAAATTACCGGGCTCAACTCAACTCAACATAACTGAACTTATTTCAATATAAAGCAGTTTAAAACAAGTGCAATATAAAGAAAAGTTGTTTAAAAACATGATGTCAACTCTGTGTGTATGCAAAGATACACTATAACTCTGAAATGTATGTAAAAATACAATAAAACTGTGTATATAAGAATACATTTACTTCTATGGGAGTTTCTCTAATCGACAACCATCACGTAAGAGCTACTGTGATGATACAACATTTTGCCCCATGCTGCCAGGGCCGTCCTATACCTTGCCGAGGGTATAGAACCTTAACTACTAAGTGGATACACTAGTCTATGCTAAAAAGCACTAAAGGAATTATCTAAAAAGTATGACCCTTTTCTACCCATGGTGGCTACATGGTTTATGGGGGTTGTGAGTTGTCTGAAGTCTCTCCCATATCGGTGCTCAATACTACTCCCAAAAATATAATATTAGCTCTTATGTTTAAAAATATACTTCTTCTGTGATTTGAGATTAGTGCTCAAAACTTAGCTCAAAGGCTATCTTGAAAATCAAAGTTTCCCCTCTTGCTTCATTTAGAAAGCGATTACTCTTTTCTGAAAACTATCTCGAAGGCTCTTTGGAAATCGAGGTTTCCTTTTTTGTTTAAATGTGAAAATATTTTAAACCCTTTGGGAATACATAATCCCCATATACTTTTGAAGAAATGAACTTCAAGCTTTACTCTTTACTCTTTACTCAACTTGAATTTTAAGTCTTAAAACAAAGTTAAAGCATTTGAAAAAAAAGACTTTTGGAAAACTATAAGAACTTCTCTTGACATTAATCTTAACTGCTCTTGACTTGACTCGTAACTGGTCCTTGAATTGAATTATGGATTCAAGGTTTGTGATTTTTGATTGGAAAGATCTCATGATGTTTAGGAATGATTTTAGATAGCTAAACATGATAATGATCAAGAATCTATTCTGGGGAACTGCTCTGCGACGCGGAGGTGATTTAAAATCTTAGGTCGCGAATTAACTTTTTAGGCAGAACGCTTCGTGTTCGCTCCGCAACACGAAATAACTTTTCCCAAAACTAGGGAGTGGGTCCACGACGCGGAGACACTACCAGATTTCGATCAATAAAATTTCGTCCTCGTTTTTCAACTCTAAACCCTCTAAAATTCGATGGTTCTTTCCCCAAACACTTAGAATCATTTATACCATCAAATAACATCAGATTCTACTTGAAAACACAACTAAAAACGTGAATCAATATCAAGAAAACTCCAAGAACACAACCCACAAGGATTCAAAGGACCTTAATCAAGAATTCAATGGATTTACTTTCAAATCAAACATATTTCGCTAAATTGAATCATGATTGGCGCGTGGGTGAACTAACCCAACGCTATGTGATCTCACATACCTTGTAGGGATCACCACCGATGAAATCCACAAGCTAATCTCAACGAATCTTGAACGTTCTTCTCCTATCTCCTCTTTTCTCCTTTCTCCAAGCCCTAGCGTGAAATTCACTTTTCTAAAACTGACTAAAATCAGACTTTACGCCAATTAAACTCCTAAAAATGAATTAGAATAGTTAGGTAAGGAAAAATACTAAATTACCCTTCAAAAATCCAGATTAAACTTTCCTTAATCCAATGGCCCACATTCCAAAGGGCATAACTTACTCATACAAAGTCGAAATCGCACAAACTCGGCGGCGTTGGAAAGATAATTACAAGAGCTTTCCTACAATATCTGGAAATACCTCTAACTCATTCTGAGCTAAATGTTATGGCCATTTGGAGTTGACCAAAATCTCACTTTTCCTAACTTAAACAAATTTCCAGATTTTTTTTCTTATTTCCAAAAATAACTATTTCCAGTTCTAATCTCTTCCTAGATATTTCAAATTGTGAGATGTTACAGCCTAGTTATAGCTGGAAAATCTAGGAGAAATATAGAAAAGAGAGGAACCCCAGAAATTATTGGCAGGGGTTCTGTTTCCGTCAAGGCCGCTGGGGCGGGATTTTCTCCGCCATGACGAGACCGCCAGTGCGGGATTTCTCCCACTAGAGAGGGATAGGGCGAGACAAAATCTCAGCCTTGTCTCCCCTATTTTTCCCTAGTCACAGTTATGGACCCCGAATCGTACTCGAACTAACCCCCGCGATCTAATTCATTGTTCACCAATCAAATATAAGTTATAAAGTGTGTTAAAATTGTGGAGAACCTGGGCATATGAGGAGGAAATCAGCGAGGCCGTGGAGGCCAGGGAAATGGTAATGCAGGTAGAGGAGTAGTGCAGCCAGGCAATGAGGTTTCCCGTCAAGAGGACATGACTCAGTTTTATGTTTTACCCGAGTAAGACCGAGTTTGAAGGTGTGATGCAGTGGTCATAAGAACTAATATTGTCTGTGCCCGGATGGCTATTATTTTGTTTGATCCGGGTTCTACTTATTTGTATGTGTCAGTTCAATTGCCTTGGAATTTGATGTGGTTTGTGATATAATTGATGCCCCCATCCATGTTTCTACCCCAGTTGAAGAGTCAGTCATAGTCACCCATGTATATCGTGTTGTCCTTTTGTGGTTATGGATTTTTTCAGATTGGGGTTGATTTGGTTATGTTGGATATGACTGACTTGATATAATCTTAGGCATGACTTGGTTGTCCCCCTATTATACCGGGCTTAATTATAATACTAAGTCGGTAAAGGAAACTGGTAGGACAGGGTTGTTTGGCTTATTTGGCTCATGTTTGGAATGTTGAGGTTGAGTCTCCCTTTATTGAGTCTATTCCTATGGTGTTAGAATTGAGAGAGCTTAAAGCTCAAATCCAAGGGCTTCTTGATAAAGGCTTTATCCGTCCTAGTGCTTCCCCGTGGAGAGCTCCCACTACTAAAAAACTGCCAAAAAGAGACGGACTGCATCGCTTTTTTGGCCAAAAGTGACGGAAAAGCGATGCAATCAATCTCATCGCTTTTTCAAAAGTGACGGACTGCGTCACTTTTGTTTGTTTTTAAATATTTTTTTTGAAGAATGCGACGTCGTCCGTCGCTTTAATTAATTTTTAATTTTTTTAGAATCTTGAAAAGCGACGGACAATGAGACGCCGCCCGCCACTTTTTTGGAAATAAAAATTTGAAAAACCCAGAAATGCGACAGACAGGAAGCGACGAACTAAAGGACCCTGTCCGTCACATTTCTGGGTTTTAAAAAAAATAAAATTAAAAAAAGCGGCGGACTAAAGGACCGTACCCGTCGCTTTTCTGGATTTAATAAAAAAATAAAAATCCAGAAAAGTGACGGACAAAACCACGTTGTCCGTCGCTTTTTCTGCAATTTTTTTGACAGTACCTGCAAAAGCAATTCAATTCAATTCAATTCCAGTTCAGCCTCAATCAAACACAAAACATTATAAAAAAGCTACACAAAATATAAAACAACAAACTTAAATTAACATTCAAAAATATCTAAATCACAATTTAAAGACTTAAAAAGTCTTTCAAAATTACAAATAGTTCATAAAGACTATATTTTATCAAGATTTCTAAAGTTCAACCTAATAATTAGTTCATAAATTCTATAAATCAAGATTTCCAAAGTTCACAATCTTAAGTTTAAAGTCCTACAATAATTCTAGATTTCTAAAGTTCACAACTTAAAGTTCTAAAATCCCACAATAATTCAAGATTTCTAAAGTTCACAACCTAAAGTTCTAAAATCCTAAAATAATTCAAGATTTCTCAAGTTCACAACCTAAAGTTCTAAAATTTCACAATAATTCAAGTTCTCTAAAGTTCACAACTTAAAGCTCTAAAATCCTACAAAAATTCAAGTTCTCTAAAATTCACAACTTAAAGTTCTAAAATCCCACAACAATTCAAGATTTCTAAAGTCCACAACCTAAAGTTCTAAAATCATACAATAATTCAAGATTTCTAAAGTTCACAACCTAAAGCTCTAAAATCCTACAAAAATTCAAGTTCTCTAAAATTCACAACTTAAAGTTCTAAAATCCCACAACAATTCAAGATTTCTAAAGTCCACAACCTAAAGTTCTAAAATCATACAATAATTCAAGATTTCTAAAGTTCACAACCTAAAGTTCTAAAATCCTAAAATAATTCAAGATTTCTAAAGTTCACAACCTAAAGTTCTAAAATCCCACAAGAATTCAAGTTCTCTAAAGTTCACAACTTAAAATTCTAAAATC
>NW_006239830.1:27472-56790 GCF_000226075.1 Solanum tuberosum
GAATATAATTCAAGTAACCCAATTTTCAACAACAATATAATAAATATAAGCACAAATACAATGGTAAATTGAAAAATACAACTAATCTCTAACTTCTAGCTTCTAATTATTTGTTAGTTCTAACTTCTAACTTCTAATTATTTGTTAGTTCTAACTTCTAATACTTAATTTACAATCATATTTAACAATCCCCAATTTTTCTAACTTCAACTTTCAAACTTACTAAATTCAAGAACTTCTAAGTTGGAAAATTCAACTAATCTAATTTCAACTTTCAGATACTATCCAATGTTTTTCTAACTTCAAAGTAATCTAACTTTCATATACAATTGAATGTTTTTCTAACTTCAACCGTCAAACATACTAAATTCAAGAATTTCAAAGTTGGAAAATGTAACTAATCTAACTTCTAACTTTATAACTTCTGACTTCTAATTATTTGTTAGTTCTATATTCTAATACTCAATTCACAATCACATTAAAAAAAAACCCAATTTAGAAGAAAACCCTAAAATAAAAATTCTCAATTCTCTACCTAACTAACAATAATCAAATATACAAATTAACAATTGAATAACACAATTCATCAAACTAAAACAATATACGAATTTATAACAAATCAAATATTATTAGAATTGAAAAACACTAAAATCAAACCCTAACCTTAACAAGCTAAGGAAAAGAGGCAGTGGGGACGACGGATGGCGGCGCCGACGGGGCAAGGTAGCAACGGGACTAATGCTCAAAGAGAGAAGGGTGACGGCAACATAGGGTGGCGTGGGGCAGCGATGGAGGCGGCGGAATAGTTTGGTTTTAGAGAGAAGGGAGACAAGAGAGAAGAGAGAGAAAGAGAGATGGGAAATTGGGGGCAAAACCCAAAATTTTGACTAAAAAGCGATGCACTAAGAGACGCTGACCGTCGCTTTTAAAAAATGTTTAACTAGATAGTTTGACGAAAAAGCGACGGGTTTTCATTTGTTCCATCTCTGAACATAGTTGCAATGTTCATTACGAACCTCGCTTTGCTAAGAATTTGAATGAAATAATGCTACTCATATTAGCAATTCTTTGGTATAAGAAACATAAAATATTTCCTGCATCCATAGAAAGATTGTCAATTTTGGAGAGATTCTTGCCCTTTTGACTTCTCCATGTTCATTGAATGGAGGAATATGATGATCTCGAGGCAAACTTATAGACCTGCATCCACAGAAAAATTGTTAGTGTAAAGTGAACTGATCCGTGTCAATTCCTTTGGTTGTCTGCTCCTTGTCTTGCTATATCCGGTTGATTTATCCGATCTCCCGCCTCTTGATAGATAAGAAAAAATATTTTTATGCAAAAATAATTGAAATACGAAAGAAAAGTTTTAAGGAAAATAGATTTTCAAACAATAATATTTGGAAAAGGTCACTGCCAAGTGTCATGTCACGTCGAGCCTTGATGAACGTCTTTGAAGCCGATCTTTGAGATTTATCTGATTACTTGCTGGGCAGTATCCAAAGTTGTTCCAAGCTTCCGATGAACCTTATTGAAATTTTTGAGGTCATCCTCAAAAATTTCTGTCCCAGTTGTAATTCTCAACGTAACTTCAGTCTTGACTTTGTTGGAGAGATCTTCTTCTTGAGAATTTTTAAGTCTCTCTCAAAATTTTTGTCCCAAACTCCAACTTAAACAGGAACTGGCCTGGAACTATATTTAAGGGCACTCTCATCCACTGGCCGCAGTGGAAGTGAAGGAGCCTAAATCGACCCCCTTCTTTTTTCTTTGAAAAAAGCAGTAATGAGTAAGGAGATTAAACTCTCGAATGAGACTAAGCAGCTACCGACCGTTCCGACGCGCCCTTGACCTATTTTGATTAAGACCAAAAACCTATCTCTAAAGTGGAGCCTAGTTTAAGCTGTCAAACAAGTGATGATTGAATGATAGAGATCTTACGGAAGATATGACCGAGCCGTTGTGGCGCCTACGTATATTGAGGCAGGAATCAGGTCAAACGTAATTTCCTTTCTCAAGGATTAACAAAAATAAGAAATTAACAAAGAAACCGACTGAGGCTGACACAGGCCGCCTACGATCTCATTCTTGAGAATTCAGGTCGAACGTAGTTCAAGTACAAAGAAGAATATTAAAAGGGGATAAAGGGGTGACCAAGGCCGACATAGGCTGCCTACGTATCTCATTCTTGAGAATTCGGGTCAGACGTAGTTCATTACAAAAAGGATAAAATTTTAAACAAAGCAATTACAAGCAAATAGAGCGATTACAGGGAAATAACCATAGCACAAACTGAAGCTTCACACATAGTATCTTTTGACAACATCTGAGTTGATCGATTTTGGCCATTCGGTGCCATCCATCTCTGACAGGACCAAGGCACCTCCAGGATAATACTTTGCGAACCATGTAGGGTCCTTGCTAGTTTGGCGTAAATTTCCCTTTGTACTCATCCTGATGTGGGAAAATGCATTTGAGAACCAACTGGCCAATTTCAAATATCTTGGCTCTTACTTTCTTGTGGAAAGCACGAATCATTCTCTGTCGATACAGTTGTCTATAACAAACAACAACCATTCTCTTCTTATCAATCAATGTTAACTGATCAATCCGCTTGCGAACCCATTCTACATCATTCAATTCAGCTTCTTGGATGATTCTCAATGAAGGTATTTCAACTTCTACATGTATAATTGCTTCAGTTCCCTATACTAGCAAATATGGAGTAGCTCCAACTAATGTCTTGACAGTCGTTTGGTAACCTAATAAAGCATACAACAACATCTCATGCCAACCTCTGCGATTATCAATCATTTTTCTCAAAATCTTTTTATGTTCTTGTTGGCGGCTTCTACAACTCCATTCATTTGGGGATGATAGACGGTTGAATTTCGGTGTGTGATCTTGAAATGTTCACATATCTCTCTCATCAAATGATTGTTGAGATTTACCCTATTATCAGTGATGATGGATTCTGGTACTCCAAACCTACATATCAAATTGTTGCGAACAAAATCAGCTACAACTTTCTTGGTCACCGATATATATGAAGCTGCTTCCGCCCACTTGGTGAAGTAGTCAATAGCAACCAAAATGAATCTGTGTCCGTTAGAGGAGGTTGGCTCTATTAGGCCAATGACATCCATTCCCCAAGTTACAAATGGCCAATGTGAACTCATAGCATTGAGTTCGTGAGATGGGACTCAAATCAAATCACCATGCACTTGATATTTGTGACATTTTTGCTCAAACTTGCAACAATCATGTTCCATAGTCATCCAGAAATAACCGGCTTGGAGGATTTTCCTCGCCAAAGTGAGCCTATTCATGTGAGTGCCACAAACTCCAGTATGTATTTGTTCCAGAAGCTTTGCAGCTTCACTAGCATCAACACATCTGAGGAGACCTTAATCTGGAGTCCTCCTATAAAGGATTTCCCCACTTGCGAAGAAATTGAGGGTCATACGGTGTATCGACTTCTTCTGGTTGAACGTTGCATTCTCAGGATAAGTCTCGGTTTTTAAATACTTCTTGATGTCAAAATACCAAGGAAAACCATCTGGTTTTGCTTTAACATGTGAACAATGGATAGGCTGCTCCTTTACCTCTATATCCACTTGATCAATAGAACTTGTATCTTGATGTTTAATCATTGATGCGATGGTGGCAAAAGCATAGGCCAACTCGTTATGTGTCCTGGGAGTGTGCCTAAATTCAATCTTGCGAAATCTCTTGAACAACTTCTGTATATTCCGCATATATGGTGTGATCTTTGGGTTCTTCACAACCCATTCTCCTTGAACTTGGTGAAGTAGCAAATTTGAATCTCCAATAACCAACAACTCATGAACATTCATGTCGATGGCCAACTTCAACCAAGGATACAAGCAACGTATTCTTCCATGTTGTTCGTGCAATCAAATTGGAGTTTAGCTGCGATAGGATAGTGTTGACCAGATTCTGACACTAACACTGCTCCGATACCTTTCCCTTGGTGGTTCGCTGCTCCATCAAAGAACACTCTCCAACCAGGGTACGTTTCAGAAATATACCCACAAATGCAACTTCTTCATCGGGAAAATAAGTCTTGAGCGGTTCATACTCTTGATCAACCGGATTCTCCGCAAGATGATCAGCCAAGGCTTGTGCTTTTATCGCCTTCTGGGTTACATACACAATGTCAAACTCACTCAAGAGCATTTTCCATTTAGCCAACTTCCCAGTCGGCATTACTTTCTAGAAAATATACTTCAACGGGTCCATCCTGGAAATAAGGTATGTGGTATAAGAAGACAAATAATGTCTCAACTTCTGAGCAATCCATGTCAAAGCACAACATGTTCTCTCTAAAAGAGTGTAACGAGCCTCATATGGAGTGAATTTTTTGCTCAAGTAATAAATAGCTCGCTCTTAGCAATCCAAGTCAAAGCACAACATGTTCTCTCCAAAAGGGTGTAACGAGCCTCATATGGAGTGAATTTTTTGCTCAAGTAATAAATAGCTCGCTCCTTCTTCCTAGTCTCATCATGTTGACCAAGCATGCATCCAAATGCATTATCCAAGACTGACAAATATAGCAACAACGGACTCCCTTCTCGCGGAGGAACCAACACCGGTGGATTGGACAAATAGTTCTTGATGGCATCAAAAGCAGTTTGACATTCTCCGGTCCACTTGGTCAAGACATCTTTTTTCAACAACTTGAATTGGCTCACACACCACGGTGGACTGAGCTATAAATCTACTGATGTAGTTCAACCTTCCCAAAAAACTCATCACCTCTTTCTTGGTCTTCGGAGGAGGTAATTCCTGAATAGCTTTGATCTTGGAAGGATCAAGCTCAATGCCTCTTCTGCTAACTATAAATCCTAACAACTTTCCAGCTGGCACCCCAAAAGCACACTTGGCGGGATTTAACTTCAAATTTTATCGGCGTAGACGATCAAAGAATTTCCTCAAGTGAGTCAAGTGATCCGAACTCTCACGGGACTTGATTATGACATCATCTACATACAACTTGATTTCCTTGTGAATCATATCGTGAAAGATGGTCGTCATAGCCTTCATGTAAGTAGCACTGACATTTTTGAGACCAAACGGCATCACCCGATAATGATATACACCCCAAGGCATAATGAAAGCTGTCTTTTCTGCATCTTCTTCATCCATCAGGATCTGGTGGTAACCCGCATAACAATCCACAAATGAATGCATCTCATGCTTAGCTCAGTTATCAATGAGAATGTGAATGTTTGGCAATGAAAAATTATCTTTCGGGCTAGCTTTGTTGAGATCTCTGTAGTCAACACAAATTTTGATTTTTCCGTCTTTCTTGGCAATAAGAACAACGTTGGCTAAACAAGTTAGATATTGCGTCACTTCCACTACTTGAGACTCGATCTGTTTGGTAATCTCCTATTTGATATTCAAACTCAACTCAGGCTTATACTTCCGAGTCTTTTGCTTTACTAGACTAAATTCTGGATTAATCGGCAACTTGTGGGACACCATATTCGTACTCAGCCCTGGAATATCTATGTAAGACCAGGCAAATACATCAATGTATTCTCTAAGAAAACGAACCAGGTCCCTTCTTTGAGTTTCGGTCAAATGGACACTAATTCTGACTTCTCTGACACACTCCGCATCTCCGAGATTCACAGTCTCGATTTTCTCCAAATTCGGCTTATGTTGATTCTCAAATTGTTGAAACTCTTTAGCAACATGGTTGGGTACCTAATTTTCTTCTTCATATTCCTCACACTCATCATCACCTGCCTCATTTTATTCACTCGGTTCATGACATGACATGACATTGGCAGGTTTTATATTAATTTTACTGAAATTATAAACAAAAAAAGTTAGGAAAATAAAATATAAATAGATAAGTAAACAAATTTTGATAGAAGAGGCTTTCATTTGAATTGAAAAACAAGAACAAACTTTTGCCACGGCCAAGGGCCATTTTGCCTTTTTAAACATCACAGGGGAATTTAAAAACTTCAAACAAATAAAAACTTCATAAAGGGTGGGGTCTCGGGCCTCTTTCGGACTACCACCAATTTTAAAAACAAACATAAGTACATGTCTTTTCTACCAAGATGCACGGGAAATCAGGAGCGGTGTGGAGGTCCAATTTTTCAATTGCTCATCAGGTTCTACATCACGGATGCTCGATGTCCCAGCTTCTTCCTCGATGACCGCATCAATCTCCTCAAAAAGCCCTAGATTCCTTCCCCGAGACCATCATCATTGACATATCCTTGTACCGGGAATGACTGGTGCAGATGAGGAATTGGCTTGGCCAATGCTTGATCAACACTCTTGTTCTTCATCTCTGCTTCGCCATCTGTTGGGAAATATCCCAAACCAAACTTTGCTCCTTTGGTGGGGATTTGGATAGGCTCGACAATTCCTTGAAAGTGCTTCCCCAATCCAAAACCTGGTTCAAAACCATTCCGGAGCATGACAGTTGCAATTATCTTGTACACAAAAGGCATAGGGGGATGCGGGGCCAAATCATCACCGGTGGCATTTACCAGCTCCACCGTGTAGAAATCACAACCTCGGGAAACCTCATCAATGATCAGCGCATGACCATTGGAATGGCTTCCTTTACCGTGAATGACTAATTCCTCGTCCTTCCAGAAAAATTTCATTAGTTAGTGAAGGGTAGAAGGCACAATCCCAGCCATGTGGATAAATGGTCTTCCTAGAAGCAAATTGTAGCTGGTATTGATGGCCAACACCTGAAACTCCACATTGAATTCTGCATGACCCATCTGAATATCCAAGTTCACTGCCCTTATCGTGTCTCTTTGCACTTCATCGAAAGCTCTCACATTGACATGGTTTTGTTGAACTTTTCCCAAGTCAAATTTCAGCTGCTTGAGAGTCGAAAGTTGGCAGATGTTGAGACCGGACCCATCGTCGACCGAAACACGATTTATGACCTTGTCTGGACACATAATTATGACGTGCAGAGCTTTGTTATGCATCCTGCCTTCAAAGGGCAGCTCTTCGTCGTAAAAACTGATTTGGTGTCCTCGAATGACCTGGTTTATCATGGCTGCTAGGTTGTCACTGTTAGTACCCATAGACACATAAGTATCATCCAAAGCCCTCATCAGAGCCTACCTATGCATTTGCGAACTCATCAACAAGGCCCATATAGAAATCTGAGCAGGCTTCTTCTCCAAATGCTTCATAATCGAATAATCTTTTGACTACATTTTTCTCCAGAAGTCCTCGGCCTATTCTTCACTGATCGGCTTTTTTGTTTGGTCCTTCTTCTGCCCTCCTTGAGCCAACTCGTCCGGTGTGTAACATCTACCGGATGTGGTCATGCCTTGAGTGGCAGACGTTTCAATCACAAACTTTGGTCAGACAGGAGTTTCTCTTGGCACCAAGGAAACATCCTTCTCAGGTGTCATAATCACAAATTCTTTCTTCTCTCTAATGCTCAACGAGGCTACAGCCCTTTCCAGTTCATCAGGAGCGATCAGAACTATTGCCTTTGTTACGTACCAATCATCATCTATTTCTATCATATTGACAGTGACGCCTTCATGATTTGGCAAAGAATTATTATTGACATTGGGCCCGACTGTCTGAAGAGAGACCACGGTCTGGTCAATCAGGTTTTGGATCTTATGCTCAGGTTGATATAGTCCTCGGTATCATGTCCAACACCGTTGGAGTGATATGCGCACCTCTGGTCAGGTCTGTAAAACTTTTAACTAGTGTCAACCGGCTGGGGCCACACTGGATGAATATATCCTGCCGCAATTAATCGATCGAATAGCTTTGTTCAGATTTTAATAAACGGAGTGAAAATTCTAGCGGTCTTCTTCTCAAATCTAGGACGGGGGGGGGGGATCATAATTGCCTTGTTGAGAGGGAGACATTTGACGATAATTTGGAGCGTTTGGACGAGGGGCTTGATATCTGGGATATGAGTTGGTTTGGTAATTTGGTTATGGAGCTTGGTAGTTCGAGAGGGGTATTTTGGTAAAGTGGAGGTGGAGTTTGGCACATGGGGGGAGGAGTTTGGTAATTTGCTTGAACGTTAGCACAGTCTGGGGAGACGTTCCGGTAATGGTGAGGTGGAGTTTGGTAAACTGGAGGGGGAGTTTGGTAGCTAGAAGGGGGAGTATTTTGATAATTGGGGGGAGGGGTATTTTGGGAATCAGCCTATGCATAACAAGTTGGGTACGAACTCTGTGAAGGTCGAGAATGACCTTGGTATGATGAGGATTTCCTTGGGGTCTTCTTCCCCTCATAAGAGATAGAAGACACAACTTCTCTTTTCTTCTTCAACAAACCCGAGGATCTGGGCGAGGCAGCAACACGGGCAATCTTCTCGGTTCTTAATACATCTTCAATAGTCTCACCTACTTTGACTATCTCAGCAAACTTTGCTCCAACGAGCAACATAATTCTATAATAATATTCGGGCACTTGAACCCGCACAAATACTTCAACAATTTCCTTCTCAGACATAGGAGGCCGAACTCTAGGTGCCTCATTTCTCCATTTGTATGCTAATTCTTTGTAACTTTCATTTGATTTCTTCTTCATTTTTTCCAAGGAATAATGATCAGGAACGATATCCACATTGTAGGCCAATCGTTCGATAAAGTCCTTGGCTAGAGCATTCCAGCTAGGCCACTTTCTGGTTTCATTAGATGTAAACCATTCCAGATCCTCTCCACTCAGACTTTGGCTAAAAAGCCGCATCAGTAAAGTTTCATCTCTTCCAACTCCCACGAGCTTTGTCACAGTAGGATCTCAAGTGCACTAAGGGGTTCCCTATTCCTCCAAAAACGTCAAATTTTGGCACATTGAACCCTTCCGGGAGGTTCAAATTCGGATGAATGCATAGATCTTCATAACTCAAACCGGCGACTTCAGGAATACACTGCAACTCTTTCATGGCCCTTTAGATCTCTTCCTTTATGTATAGCTTGGTGGCCTCTTCCTTCGACCTCCACTCTCTCTCTCGCTTTTCATAATGATCGAGCTCAGAACCATTGGCGTCATGCTCATTGGGGACCGGGATTTGGAAAGTGGCTTCCTGGGGTAGGGGTGGAGCAACGGAGGGGCTTTGGGCATTTTGAGTGGCTTGGTAGTTTTGAGGGAAAGTCTGGGGGTTGGTATGTTGATTTTGGTGACGGAGGGAAGTTTGCGGGTTGTTAACGTTTGGTTTTGAGGGGTTGGACCAGTTTGGAGGTTGGCATTTTGGGGAGGAAGTGGCACTTAGAGGTTGATATTTAGAGGAGGGGGCGGTGTTTGGTAGGAGTCGGAGTCATAATGGAGATTTTGGGTGGTTAAGTCGATGATTGAGGGATTCTGAGCGGGATTGGAGTGAGGGTTTTGGGCTTGTTTCGCGTTTGAAGGAGGAAAGTAAAGTGGAGTCCTTCCGTCTGCTGGAGCATTGAAAGAAAAACCCAGATTAGGCATATCTTGCCTTCTCTGCATTTCGACCCTCATCTCGGTGATCTGCTGCATCAACTGCATAATTAGTTTGTTCTGATCAGCAATGACGGGCTGAGCCACGACAACATCGGTAAGGCCAATCTCTTCGTTGTTATCACCCATTGTTGACTTTCCCTTCTGAGAACTTTGACTGGGGAAGGAATCTGTAGAGCCTTTTGATTTTGTAAAATAGGGGTGTTCAGCCAGCTTATCAACACAGATCAGTTCTAACTACATGTAGCATAAAACAACTCAAAGACAACTATGTTAGTTTCAATTCAGGACAAACAATGCAAAGTAGCACATAGAAAGCATGTAAACACATAGAAGTTACTTCGTTTGAGGACACATTAACCCACGAGTAAAGGGGACCAATTTTTTGAACAAGCAGGAATTTGCTTGTTTTATTTTGAGGCTAGTGACTTAGAAAGGTTAAACTACGTTGAGTTAAGGTCTTCTTGCTGCATCTCTCGGCATCTGTTGATCTGGACTCGACATTTCCTTGTAGAATGAAGGGGGGAAAAGAATTTTTTTTAAAAGATAGGGTCCGGGCCTTGAAAGGCTGCCTACGTATCTCGCAAGGAGAATTCAGGCCCTACGTAGTTCAAATACAAAGGAAATTTTCATTTTCATTCATTCATTTCTGGTGATTACAAGGAAAGTGAAAAGCAGACAATAAAGCTCCTAAAAGATAAAATGTGCCTCCATCCAAGTCATCTTTCTTTCGATCGTCGCATTAATCACGGGGGGTAAACTCATATGCTTCGAGGGCGATTTGCTCATTCCCTTCTTTCCACCGTCCCTGGAGAGGAGGCCTTTAGACAATTTCCTCCTCAGGTTCTTCTTCAACAACTTCCGATTTAGTGCCCTCGGGGACAGGGACTGCGTTATCCAAGAGAGGGTATTCTTCGCGTAGCCTCTGAAGCCTTATGGCTATACGATCTTTGAAGACATTGTCTCCCTTCCGCATAGCGGTTGTCTCTTCATTCACGATAGCGTGTCTTGCCATCTTAGCTGCCAAATCCTCGTATAGTGCCGCATTTGCGGCTCATGCGACCACAGTGGCGATCTCCACTTCTATTCTCCTTTCTCTGGTTTCTTGGATCTCCTGTCTGAGCCGCTGTAGTTCCATCCTCAAATCCTTCTCAGTTAACTCTATGTCGATACTCTTACCTTTTTCCATCTTAGCTGCGATTTTACCTTTCCTGAGATGACAGAGTAATGTTTTAGGATTTGGCAGTAGTATTTTATTTCTGGCTGAGAAACTCAAGACTCATGGAATATGGTCGGACATTTTGGTAGTGACTTGTATTTGGTATTGTTGAGATTTTCAGAGAATTTCCGAAAAAGAGTGGGCTGAAAATGTCCTCATTCAAAGCAACATATCACATAAACAGTTTAAAGCACACAAGCATATATCGCGCGTCCTAAACAAGTAGGGGAGCCTTTTTTTGCCAAGGGTAGGCCTAGCGTATTTGAAAGATGTATGTGTAGAATTGAACCATTTTGTTACCCTAAAGCGAATTTCTCATATAAAATGATGTTTCAATAAGCGAAAATAAGTAGGGGAAGTAGGAATAAACGGGAAACACAAAAGAAAAGGCCCACGCAGGGGTCATTTGAAAAGAGTACCAAAATACAAGAAAGGCAAGCCCACATAGGGGCAAAAAACAACAAATACACATAGAAAAACCCACGCAGGGGAGAGATCCACTAGGAGGTTCCTGATGTCCCCGATTTTGTTCTACTTTAATTATTTTGTGTCATGAGATCCTGAAGCCTATATTGAATCATTAGTAAGTATCTGTCGCTCCGGCGGCCTTTCTCTTCCCAATCTTCGAAACACATTCCACTTCTCTTATAACTAATCCATAAGTTGAGCTCTCCCGAATCACTTCTCAAGCTTTCTAATTCTCGAGTTATTCTCTCGAGAGAGTATTTATTCTCTTCTTGCTTTCAAAGAAATTCATTGTGCATTTCCTGAGCTTCCTTTTTAACCTCTCTTAATTCTAACAAAGCTTTGGACTCTTTGTCCTCCACACTGCGGTAAATGTTTGGAACTGAGAAGGAGATACCCTGTATATTGCCTTTCAACCAAGCTTTGTAGGTTTCATCGTACCCCGCGTTAAATCGATCTGCGGCAATGGTGTCCTGGTTCATTCCCACTGCCTTTTTCCATTCTCTCAGCATCTCTGAAGCCTCAGGCACTCTATCATCCCCAATGTCGAACACATAGATACGGTAGTATGCGTTTGGGGTGTAGTTTGTCTTCTTCCGAACTACCTCAGGACCTGAATGGGTGCATACGGGCGGATACCTCGAATACCTGGTTAAAGAAGCACAAGTTGCCTGTCGCCCTGTACTATGGCATAGTTCGAGATGAAACGGTCGAACATCCACTGGATATCTTCTTCTCTTAACTCGGAGAAAATCTGAGCCCATCTTCCTCTAGTCTTCCTATTTTCTAAATTTGTCCAAAACAACATATCATTCAAACCCTTAAGAGCATTATTATCATCGTGGGTGTGTAGCTGTTGAGTCCCGTGTCCCTTTGCTAAGTGACTCATTATCCACCATTGGAGGAGGGGATTACAACCCTGAAAGTAGTGATGTCCTTCCTTACATCTTCCTAAAGCACGATACATATCGGATATGATGATGGGCGCGTGTGGATAATACTTCACTTGCCCTTGGTTCAGATGCCCGTGGAAGAGAGTGTGTGCAAGCATTATTACCGGGGTGTTGATGTTGAGGCTCGGGCCTTGGGGAAAAACCATAGTACCTAATAGTGCGATAGTGAATGCCAAAGATCTAATCCCGTCCCATTCTCTGAAGGTAACCCTGAACTCTTGGTTGTAATTCGCATAAAAGTTTACATTCCCGAATCTAACATAGAGATCCATAAAAGAAACGCTAGAACCTTCGGCCCAGAAGGCGTAATCTTTTCTTAATCCGAGCCAATTTATAATATCCTCGAGAGTAGGCTTGTTAGGGATTAAGATGTTTTCCCGTGTTCTCACTCTTCCTTCAAGCCCTGTACTGACTGTGTCTATTTCGTCCTGAATTTCCTCAACTGTCGGGGTGATTTCCATGGTTCTAAATCGGAACACCATTTTCTTGTTTTCCCAATAACCTGTGAGGACTTCAATCAGTTCGGGCCACCCAGCCATATTAATGAGTTCTGTTAGGCCCCCTACATATTTGTTGAGGTCCTTTTTGTGAAACGTATTGAGGTCGTTGTACCACATCTTGAGCAGAATTAGGGTTTCCACTACCATGTCGAAATTGGGAAATCGATCCATACCTACAAAATAAAGCACAGTTAAGATTCCCTCCCCCGAATAGGCAACAATCAGGTTTCCACACATACATTTTTCAAATGTCAAATAATATGACATGTCGTTAGGTCGTGGACCTTGGACATGATTTTTGGCGGTTTTAGTAATGGACTTAATACGCCTTGGGTATTAAGCCGTTTTAGACTAATGCTTAGATTTGGATTTGATTTCGCTCTACTCTACGTGGACTAGAATTGGTTTAGAAATGACGGTTACCCGAGTCGGACAAACAACGGGATGAAGTCTAATAAACGACGTAGGATGACCACAAGCCAACTATTCATTTATCACCTTCAAAGAATTCAACTTGTGTTTTTTCTGAAGGACAGTCGTGGTAAGCCACGTAACCGCTTTTTTTCCTAATGCAATCTATTTGTCGTTTGGCGAAATCGGATGCCATGAATGTCATAATTCAATATATACGATAAATAAAACAAGTAGACAGTAAAAACACATAGCCAAATAAATTAATCTTAAGGTTAGAACCATTCAAGACCCCATCAGAGTCGTCATTCTGTTTTATTGAAAAATAATATTTAGACTGGTTTAAAGTCGCCACTTAATTTTTTAAGTAAAATTAAGAAAACCATTGTTTTCAAAAGACTAAAACAGAAATTCTAATGAAAACTTAAAAGGGGTTCGGGGTTCTTACTAGCATTTCGGGAAGGGTTTGAAAGCACCCGAAACGCCCGCTAATATGCGATTATCCGGCAATTAATTATTTGGCTAAATTTACTTGACTTAATCTGATTTGAACAATTTTTATAATTAGGACCGAGAAAGGGAAAATATTAAGATTTTTATCTAAGTGAAATATTTTGTAAACTTGTTTATTTATTTATTATTATTATTTTATTTATTTTAAAGTTAAGTAAAAAATGAATAGTTTAGTTAAGTAATTAATTCAAATTGGGTGTCTTTGGGGATTTTGAATTTTTAAAACCTTAAGATTAAATAGCAGATATTGATAAGCATATAAAGACAATAAAAGTAAAGAGGGAAAGAGACTTGGGCCCAAATCTGGTTTTCCTGTCCGTCTAGGCCAGTATTTGGGCCCATTTTCGTTTTGGGTCTTTGGCACATCTGAGTCACCTGCACCTGTCCTAAACTAACGTAAAGAAATATTTTTTTATCTTTGGACCTCAGGCCCAATTCTTCCACCTGTCCTAAACTTCTAACATAAATAAAAATAATGACTAAATGAGCTTAGGCCCAATAAATAACAAAATACAATTTTTTATAATAAAGAGTGGGCCCTTGGCCCAAATTTCTGACTCTCCAATCTGTTGCATATTCTTTCGGGACCTGTTCGTCGATTTTAATGGCCGACTGACTCAGAAAGGGAATTTGAGCCTTTATGGCTCTCCCAAAATGTAAGGGAGGAAGATAAGTTCATGATGAACTCAAGGCAAATTTCCCATGCAACAAAAGGGAAATAAGCATTAGTATTTGAAAAATAATATCTCAAAAGGATACATCTGAATGACAATGAAAGTTAATCGATTGCGAAATAATAAGCGCATCGAAATGAATACAACTATCAAGATAAACAAATTAATTAAATTAAGACTACATGACAAGATAAATAGCGGTGATTATGAGCCCAAAGTCAAGCAATAGTCAGGGCCTCCAAACTAGGAGTAATTATCAGACTAATCTAATAATTCTCGCCCGATGCACACAATAAGCAACAAGAAAGCCGATGACTCAACAAAGAATAGAAGAGATGACGTCGTGCCGAGACAAAAATTTCATGCTTAGGCTATCAAATTTTATAATTTTCGAAAAGAAAGAAAACAAACGGTTCTAAATAAAGCACTCATTTTCATATGTCTAGAGCATGTGAATAAGACAATTGAAAAATATTCAACTCAAGATTATGACCAAACCCAATAGTCTGTGACCTTTAAAAATACAAAAGAATTCCATTAAATTAGCAAGAAGAAATCTTTACTACTTGTCTTATGACTCAACAAGGATAAGAAGGAATTTAATACAAGATAGGGGGTGACCAATTTCACATTAGACTATCAAAAATCTTACACAAAGAAATTCCCAAGTACATGCAAGTATAATGACAGTCAAAAGTTCAAGACGAGAATAAGCATAGGCATAGTAAAGAAAGCTCACATTATGACCAAGTGATTAATGAACAACAAGATTCCAAAATATAAAGAGATAGCGAGGGGGCATGCTGCACACTAGACAAACATCACACTTTATGCAATGAACGATACCCAATTTATCCATGGAGACCTAAAGCTAACATCTTATCATGCTAAAAGGTCAAGCTAACTCACTTGAAACAAGAAAAAAGATAATGGCTACAATCAAAGGCCTAAACAAGACGACATCCTTATTCAAACCAAGTATGCTAAACGATGGCATAAACTAGCATAAATAATGTCCGTAGAAAACAGCATGGTTAGTCAATAACACCGAATGAATAACTCAACAAATCAGCAAGTGAGAATTTAGGAAGAATATCTACAGATTTAAGCAAAGGCTGGAAAATGGTTTTTTGGAAAAAGGTAAGGGTCACTCTAACTAAACCAACACCTTACGAAGATGGTAATATGAATGCAACATTACGAGTTTAACCGAAACAGGTGTGGATATCAGATTAACGACTAACATTTATATCATATCGACAAAAATAAAAGCAAGCAGCGTAAGGTCAAAATGACACAACCCGAACGGATTAGAATAGGAACTTGACTCACAATTAAAATTCTAGCACAACTTAACTAGTTAAAAGTCCAAAGGAAACATGCCGATGACATTCAAACAAATAAATTCAATAAGAGATAGTGAAAACACCCTTAAAATAAACAACAAATCTAGGCACGAATCAACAAGATCGAAAATGATACCCACTGGTAGAGAACGAACTAACTAAAGTGTCGTAACTAAGGCGTATCAAGACGTCAAGAACTTAATAACTATCAGCAGGAAACAAACTTCCAGAATACCAGTAAGACACCATTTCGAAACATAATGGAAGAAAAATCATACTAAGGAGGAGGCGTTACCATTTTGGAAGCAGCGGATGGGGACGAGACGAGCTAGAAGAACTGCGACTTTACCACCGACTTTCGAAAAAACTTCAACGAATCCGGCAGATTCCCAGCAACCCACGAACAAGGAAAAGAAAGTATATTCTAGAATGTGTTTCTTATATGAATGTCATAGCTTAAGGATTCTTTTTCTCGATAAATTTTTGCCAGAGGATATATTTCTCAAACTCTCTGCCCCTAACTATAGAGGAAGAAGAGATATTTGTAGATGAAACTAGGGTAGAAAAATAGGGGGAAGAACTGATTTTTTCAGGTAAGGACCCATTTCAAAATTCAAATCCGAAAAACCTTTCACCAATTTAAGGAAACACCATTTTTTGAGATCTTCAACCCTATTCTGGAAGAGGAAAGGGGAGATGGACGAGATCGATCGAGCGTACCTGCTGCTCGACGTGGCTCAATCTCGCAGCCCCAAGGACCAAATCACGCTGCCATTGCTACTGCTACTGTACGACGTTCTGGGTTTCTTATAGTTGAGTTGCTGGAGTTGACGCGCTGCCTGGAGTCACGTATTTTGACGCTGCAGCTTGTGGGTTTCGCATCTGGAGTTTGGAGTGCACGCGTTCTCCGCTGCAAAGAAGAAAGCGCTACATGGGTCTACTGGTAATGTGTTGTTGTTGTACGTAATGTATGTTGGGTTCTTTTTGGGAAAGTAATTGGAATTGGGCGGGTCGGAGCTAAAGAAAATGGGTCGGCTGAGTTAATAAAAGTTGGGATTTGTTTGGGTTGGGAAATATGGAGCTACTGGACTTGGGATTGGGTTATTTGGTGGGCTGCTGGAAGGGTGAATGGGATTGGAGATTGGATTTAAAGTAAGGTAGCCAAATGAATTAAACCAAATCAAATCGCGATTGGCCAATAGAAACTACAAACTTAGCCAAATCGATTTTAATTTGCGAATTCGGCTAAAATTTAGACAAGATGAATTATCTAATTAGTTAACAAACTTCTTAATTTTAACGACATTAATTAATTTAACTAAACATAATTAAATTAGATGCAAATTAATTGACTCGAAATTACAACCATAACTTAGACCAAACTGAATTAATAAAATATTTAATTTGAAATGTGAAATCTTTTGGGATGATTATTAAATATTTATAAAAACATACTAATAATATATATATAATTATATGCAGCAAATTTATTATTCAAAAGTTATAAGATTTACAAGGGTATTTTAAAACTTGAAAATTGTAACCATAACTTAAACTTAAGTGAATTAATAAAACACTTAACTAAAATGTAACGTCTTTGGAGATGATTTTATAAAATATATTAATTAGGTAAAAACATATTTATTATCTAAAATGTTGTAGAAATGACTAAAAATCATCAAAACCTATAAAACATTTCGAAATTTTATAAAACTAATTACTTCAAATCGTTTGAAATTAAGAAGTTCGAAAATTAATTTCTATCGTGGGGGGTCAAAATTGGGTGTCAACACGACGGACTAAGAGATGTCGTCCGTCGCTTTTAAAAAAAACTAATTAATAAAATAAAATAAATTAAAAACGACGGACAACTTGGTTATTGTTTAATTTATAAATAATTATTTTTATTAAAAAGTGACGGACGGCGTCTCTATATATATATTAAATAAATAATTATTAATTATATATATATTTAGCACAAAAATCCACAAAAAAAAAGCGACGGACTAAGAGATGCCGTCCGTCGCATTTTATAAAATAATTTTTAAAATAATTATTTTTATTAAAAAGCAACGGACAATGTGGCAAATGACGTTGCTTTTTGGAGCAACGCAGACCATCGCTTTTCTGTCCGTCGTTTTTTGGCAGTTTTTTAGTAGTGTCATGTCTTGTTTGTTAAGAAGAAGGAGGGTAGTATGAGGACTGGTGATTTTATCTTAAGCCATAAAGGAGTGGATTGATACCGGAATGACAAACTTATGGATAAGGAAGGTCTCAATGAGTATACTTGGGTGAAGGAAATTGAAGTATTTTAGTAAGAAAGTGCGTATAAATTGGGTTAGTCCTCTGAATTTGATGAGTATACCTGAGTTTGAGGTGTCATGTTGATGAAAAGGTTGACTTTATAGTGATAGTCAAGGATGACAGAGCGTAATGGTAATAAGAGTCGTGATGGATTGTGACGAGTTGCAACTATATAATGATATTGTTGATTAAGCGGAATTTGTATTGTAATTACGACTTGCGAGTATCTAAGGTTGTGGTTTTCTAATAATTGGTGAGTAACGTGGGTGTATGGAAAGTTTTAAGAGATGGTGGGACACGACTCGAATAGAATTTTAAAGAGCTAGAGTTATAATGAAGGAAAATATAGTTGAATGTAGTACAACCTTTAGAGAGAAGCTAGAACAAGAATATTTTATTTGGTTGCGAAGGAGAAAGAGATATCCTTAAAGGGGTAGATAATTGGGTTCAGAGGCACGTGATTTCATTCATCTTGTTGTGACTATGGTAATAGTGTCACAAGTCCGTCAGATTGGTCAAAAACTATCGAAAAAGACTTGAGAAAGGAGTGTGTGGACATTAGCTTGAGTGTGATGACAAGTGCTTGGTTTTGTTTTTGAGTCTAGTAATGAGTATGATTGAAATTTTAGCGAAATATATGGTAAAATCGATGGAGATGCGATCAATGATAAACGGAGATCCATGAATTCATAAAAATCTTCAAGGTACAAACTAATGTTGATAGAGAAAGGAATTGTGTTATATGGTGGAAACTACAATTTAGATTTTTCATTGTGAGTCTACATTCGTGGTGATGTATTTTATCAAGGTATGAATTGGCAAGGTGAGAAATGATCAATTGTATCCGGTATTGAGAATTTGAAAGGACTTACACCTGGGGTGAGTCGTAAGTTTACTGCTATTGATTGTTAAGTACCTAAGAAAGGTTTCATATTTTTAAAAGTGTTGGTTTATAATAAGGTAAAAGGTCGGAGTGTTTATGATGGTTGTTAGTGTTGTGAGTATGATTCACTAGCTATGCTCTCGTGTGTTTTCACTTTTGCGGGTGGATCCCTAGTGGTGGATGAGGGGTACCAAATCCTGTGATGTTCTCTTGGTTGAGTGGGAAGATTGGGAAGATTTGGTTATTTCGAATGACATAATTGGTGTAGACACATAATTTTTTACCAAACATAAACTTTTACACTATTTTTTATTCCTTAAATATTTCTTTTATGTCTAAGTTAGATGTTTTAAGTTTCGTCTTATTTTAGTAAGTTTATTTTAAAAGATTTGAAAATAACAAAAAAACTATATATTTTCTTTTAATTTAGATTTAATAAATAAGCTAGTATTTCTAAATTATATTTTTAGACTAGCTATTTGATTTTTATTATATTTTTATCAATTCAAAATAGTGAGCTAATATTTTTATTATTATAATTTTAATTATATTTAATTAAAAGAAATTAACTTAAACTACCCATTTATCCCCCATTACCTACACTAGGGTTATACATGGCCGGGTTGGTTCGGGTTTTTCATATATCAAACCAAATCATTTGTGTCGGATTTCTAAATTTATAAACCAAACCAAACCAATAAAACTCAGGTTTTTCAACCTTGGATTTTTTGGGTTTTTTTCGGGTTTTTTGGATTTTTGGGTTTTTCCGGCAAAATATTCATACAAACATATAATTTACTTGTACTTCAAATATTTCTTTTGTCCTACTAAAATACAACTATTTAAGGTGTTTCTTAAGAAAATAACACAAAATATGATATGAGTAATGACACTAAAATATCCAACAAAAAACTCATAATAATTAAATCGCGTAAAACAAATATTGCAAATTTACAAGTCATAATGAAAATGATCATAATTTAAAGTACTTAAATCATGCTAAAATTAAGTTTAATAAGTATTAGTTACATGACTAAATATTAAAGAAAATTAAAATTAGATTATGTATTTTAATTGCCTAAACATATGTAAAACTAAAGAACAAATATTCAATATTATTGTCATTCTTAGTGTTGAATTGATTTTCTTTTTGCATTAGTATTAACTAGTGAACTTCTCCGCGCTTCGCGCGGTTATAAAGAGTGATAAAATTTTGATAATTTTATTAAATATAATATTGATGTAAGAGAAAAATGTTTGATGAGTACTTAGTAGACTTCCAATAAAGTTGTTAAATTTTTTACTATTTTGAACAAAAAAATTGCAATAAGAAATTCACATAAGATGCAAAATAAAGATAAATCATACCAATAAAAATGCAACTTAAAATTATATATATAATGTCGGGTTGGTTTGGTCTCGGATTGGTTTTTTTTTAGTTAAAACCAAACCAACCCAAAAATAGTCGGGTTCTTTTTTTCAATACCAAACCAAGTCAAACCAACCACTAGTAGGTTTTTTTTTCTCGATTTACGGTTTGATTCGATTTTTGGTTCGATTTTGTACACCCCTAACCTACACTAACACTAACCCACTTTCCTTAAACCTCGACCCACAACACACCTTAATCTTCCACTCCACTCACACAAGAAAACACCAACACTACCTATATAAGAGACAAACGGACGCACACAATGAGGGAGGAAGAACAACCATACACAGACACTACATACACAAAAAAAGTCAAAACACACACGCACAGATTTTGCATATTAACACACAAGGACAAAAACATTTTCAACTAAGAGGAACACCTACGCACAAACTGAAGAAAAAGAAAAATTCTCCACATCTGGAACAAAAAGAAAAATACAACACCAACAAAAAAGTTGAGTTTGAGGTCTTTGTTTGTGGTTCTGAATTTGTGGTTCCTGTTGAGGTCTTTTCTTTGTGAATTAATTTTCACAAAAGGTAACACTTGATCTTCATTATTTTATTTGATTTCATAATTATGCAAGATGTGATTTCAATATTATGAAGTTGCTCAAATTTATGTATGTTTAATTTTTGCATTATGATATGAAATAGATTGAGAATTTTATATCATTAAATTTAGAGTAAAATTTATATAACATGTAATTATTCTTGCATGCTTCAAAGTCTCAATTTTATCTTGCTCTTGATTAAAGTACGAAGCTTAATATTCTATGCTATGTAGTTAATAATATTTTGATGAAATTTAGTTCTAATAAGTTAAGTTACCTCCCCACTTTGTATATTTAATAAAATTATGTTTGTTGTATTTTTTTTAGAAGATTTAAAATAAAAGTAAAAGAAATCAAATCTACAAATTTCTTTGCATTTCTTTTAATGTGAAACCTTAAGAAGTTTTTAATTAATAGGTTTATGTTGATTTTTCTTATTTGAAAAACTAATTTTAATAATTTGATTTTATTCAATTGAAATAATAAGAACATGATTAGATCGATAATAATATTAGGCAAATATTAGGATCCAAAGAGTATAATTAGTCTTGAAATATAAATAAATAAAATAATTTGTGGCAAGGTTCACACTAATAAAATTCGACAGTTTAAAATAAATCAAATAAAGCGGGACATAAGTAAATTTATTAAAATAATAAACATAATGTATTCAAAAACTAAGTCAAGTCAAGATATAAGTCAATAAAGCGATCGTGCTAGAACCACGGGACTCTAGGGATGCCTTACACCTTCCCCTCGGTCAATATAATTCCTTATCCAGATTTCTAGTTCGCAGACCGATAAAAAATTAGAGTCAACTTCACAGGGATAAAAATAAGGTGACTTGGAACACTAAAACTCAATTCCAAGTGGCGACTCTGAAATAAAATAAGCCCTTTTAGAAATGTCACTTTAATTGGAAAAACTCTATTTTCAAAACATAATTTTGAAAAGTAGGGGTGTGACAATTGGTGTTGTTTTGGGGTTGTTAAAGTATTTTAGTGGTTCTACATGTACCACCTTGCTTATGAGAATTTATAGAAGAGCTACCATGCATATTTGTGGTTGTCCGGCAATCTTAATATTCCTCTAGTCGTCGAGGTCATGTATCGAATATGTGTGGTTGAATGTGGGGATCATTGGGTCCAATTCTACTGTTCTTAAGAGGTAATCTACAATTACTAAATCTAGCATTTCGATAGTGTTATTGGAGGGGTTGTATGCTTGGACATATCCCTCGATGAGTATATGATTTCTAAAGATCAAATTTGTTATAACTTAAGCTCATGGGAATTTATGTTTTGGGATGGAGATATTGTTAAGAACTAATTGTTTGGGTATTATGAGTGTGTGTTGGTTGATTCAGGCTCACTTCTATTTGTAACGAGTATTGACTTGAAATTTTATCATTCTTAAGTAATAAAGGATTCGTCCAGATGATTATGTCAAGGTCCTTGATAACATGTTGTAGACATGTGTACGATCAACTTTGGTGGTTGTTGGGAATCGCTTTTGTTGTAGTTAAGTTTACATACAACAATATTTATCACTCGAGTATTGAGATGACTTCATTGAGGAATTGTATGGGAGGATGTGTAGGTGTTCAATTGGTTGGTTTGAGATTGAAAATGTGAAACCTTTGAGAGTTGATTTGGTGAAACATGTTCAGGGTAAGGTGAGAAGTATCCAATCTAAGCTTCTAGTAGCCCAGAGTCGACAGAAAAAATAGGTGGGACAAGTATCCCAGTTATTCGACGATTCATATACTACTCTATTCTTGTTTTAGCCCTTTTCTCCTATTTTGTCACTCGGGGACGAGTGATGGGTAAATTTGTATCTATTATAACGACTTGTTCCCGTCGTTATAGAAAAGCCAATGGGAAAAGAATTGGGGCCAAAAAACTTTTAAGTAGTAACTTTGGATTTTCTAGCCTAGTTCAGATTTGGATGAAATCGGAGTCAGTGAGGTCTAGGGAAATCTGGTAACAAATGAGAGATTTAATTATGATTTTGATCACATGACTAGATAGCTAAGACGTTAAGGAACCCGTACGACTTTAGGGAATTGAATTCGGGTGAGTAGAACTTTCGAAACTAATCTTAGCGTGAAAGGGTATTTTCTGAGTGTCATGGGATGAAGGCGTGTTGTGAAATGGGGGTTTGGATTTCTTAATTTTGCTCACTGGTTTCGTGCAAGCCGCTAGGGCGGGATTTATCCCGCCAGGGCTGGGATGTTGTGTCGGGTTGGGTCTCGTAGTATCGGGATAGACACGATCTAAGTCGGAAATAAAATCCCAAAAACGTTTTATTGTGCACTTTTCGACTTTGAGAACTAAGGAACGACCCCAGGGGTTTTCTTGACAGTTTTCCACTATTCTTGAGGCTAAAGGTAAGATTTTAACTCCTCGAATCCATTTTTCAATCCGTAGAACCTAGTTCCTTGGGTTATTATCGATGGGGGAGGGTTTTGATATGTAATTTATGGTGGAAGAAACTCTAACCTGGGTATGGGGATCAAGGGTTTGGCCTAGGGTTGATAATGTTGATTTTAATTTGGGTAATTAGGCCTCATTTATTGATCTTCGCGTTAATTGTATGTTTTTAGACCACGAACAAGCATGAAGAATCCGGAAAGGGAAGATTCAAGTGCCTTAGGGGATTCAAACTTGGATTCGAGGTAGGTGATGGTTGTGATTTAATGTTGGTGTGATATATGTTGGTAATTGCTTCATTATAATGCATGTATGTATGGAAATGTTGCATTATTGATCACCCTAATCGTAAATGAGAATAATTGAATAATTGTATGTCATGAATCACCTCTTGTTGTATGATTGTGAGAATATACATTGCGATTGTGATTGTGGTTTGTTGAATGGGCGGGTGTCACGATCCGACACACTAACTGGGATCGGTTGCCACGTTCCAGCATAAACAATGGATCGGTTGCCACGTTCCGACATAAATATAGGATCAGTTGCCACGTTCCGACATAAATATGAAATCGTTTTCCATGTTCCGGCATAAACATTAGATAGGATACCACGTTTCAGTATCCTAACAGTTTGGGTGTGGGTTCCATAAGAGGACCATTGAATTGGGTTCCGTGAGAGAACCATTGAATTGTGTTGTGTATCTACTTGTGATGGTTATGTTCATATCTAATGATAATTGATATTGGAAGACTGTATGTTGTTCTAAATTGATAATCAATGTGTATTATTGAGAATGTGGGATGCTATATTGATCCTGAAAAGATGACTAATATTGTATATGTTCGGTATATGCATGTTTTATAATGTTGTGGTTACTTGCATGTGTTTCACCTTTGGGATAGCCGTGTGATCCTACCAGTACACTGTGGTTGTGTATTGATACTACACTTGCTTTTTCTTTGTTGAGTACAGGGCATCTTCAGGTGGCTATTGATAGACCTCAACTAGGTGACTATTGAGCGTGTCTGGATTCAAGGGTGAGCCAGATCTTTCAATCTGACATAGATCTCTCTTGTTTAAGTCTACTCTCTTCGGACTCAGACTATTTGTTCAAGGTGTTTTGTTTAGTTTTGGGGTTGTACCCTTGGTTCTTAGACTTGTCGTTGGTAGAGTTTTGGCATAATGACTTTCAGGTTCTAGGGGTTGTTCTTCCGCATTAGTTTGGTTAGTTGTTTGTTAAAACTTTAGAGTTTATGGGGACTCCATTTTTATAGTCATCTAAACCTGCATTCGTATCTTTAAATGCCTTAGTTTTTATAAAATTTGTTTGTTTGGGTTGTCGTAATGGTTCTCCCACCGGAGGGTTTGCATGGGTGCCAATCACGACGGTCTAGGTCGTGACAATTATAAAATATATTTATTTATCAAATTTAACATATTGTTAATATATAAAATATATTTGCATACATGTAAGATTATTCAGTTTGGTCAGGGAATTTTTCAGTTTTTTTCATAAATTAAAAAGACCATCCCTGTTGTTCAGGGTGGTTATACACTTAAATAAAAGTCTAAGGTTTTATTGGAAAAATAACATAAATCGATTTGATTCGGTCGATTTTTCATATTCTTTTGACACCCCTATACCATACTATCAACTAGTCTTCTACCCTAATTCTCAACCTCCACTCGCTCCTATCAAGGTCATATCCTCAAAAAGCTGAAGTTGCACTTTATGCTGCCTAATCACCTCACCACAATACTTCTTAGGCCTACCTCTATCCCTTCTCAAGCCTAATATGGTCAACCTCTCACACATTCAATCAAGGTATAGATTTGCACAATTCCTCTTTACATGCCCGAGTCATCTTAGTCTCACTTCCCGCATTTTATCTTCCATGAAAGTCACTCCTACGTTATCTTGAATCTCTTCATCCCTAATCTTATCTCTCTTGGTATATGAGAACTTCCACCCCAACATCCTCACCACCACCACTCATACCTTTTGTACAAGAGAGCTCTTGATTATCCAATACTTTGATCCGTATAACATATTTGGTCTAACCACCACTCGATATAACATAACTTTTAGGTGCCACATTTTTATCACATAAAACACTTGATGCTAGCATCCATTTCACCCACGCCTCCTCAATACGATGTGTGACTTCCTTGTCAATCTCCTTATTACCATGAATCACACTGACTCAGGTACTTGAAACTTCCTCTCTTAAAATTGACATGTTTGTCAAGAATCACGTCCACATCTGCTACGTAAGACATATCGCTAATCTTGCACTCTGAGTATTAAGGTTCAGTCTTGCTCAACTTAAAATCATTTCCCTCAGCAGGATCTGTCTCCATGTAACACCCCGAATATTTCTAAGCTAAGATCTGAATCATTCCCTGAATATTTCTAAGCTAAGATCTGAATCATTCTTCATTTTTATGTTTAAGATTGTATCGGGTGATTCTTAAATTGTTCTTAGGTGGTAAGGTCAATTCTTTAGTGTGGGGATAAATTCGGATATGAATTAATGTCATAAGAATCTCCTAGCACAAAGTTGAGTTGAAAGCTCATTTACCGATTAAGTTTTAATATAATATTCTACTTAGGTTAACTTCAAACATTCATATCTCTCAACACATGATGAATTAGGCGTCTCATTAGGGATGACAATGGGGTGGGGCGATTGCGGGGCGGGGAAGGTTTAAGTCTATGCGGGGCAGGGCAAGTGTAATCATATACGTGGCAGTAGGTGGCGGGTTGAAATTTTTTTCTTTCACTTTCCCAGTGTAATCTCTCGGCTCTGTCTAACTTTCTTCTCAGATTTAAGAGATGAATCTCTTTACTGTTACCATCTTTTCACTTCCTCTTAAGGTTTTCAAACAAGTTCCGTTATTATTGATCTTTTATAATCATATTTTGCAATTGGGTTTTAGTTTTGTTTGTGTTAAATTGGATTAACCGTTAAATTTGTGTTAATTGCAATTGGTTTAACTGTAATTGGACTAACTGTTAAATTTATGTACTATTTTAGCAATTTAACATAATAAAGAAAAGAAAATAATAGATACAACATAAGCATAGCAGGGGCGGGGAAGGGTGGGTTTTTACAAGGCGGGGCGGGTTAAAAATAGAAAAAACTATTAAGCGGGACAGGATGGGGCGGGTTGAAATTTTGCAGGTTAAGCTTTAACATGCCCCATACCCGCCCCATTGCCATTTCTACGTCTCATGACCTATCAATTAATGGTCTATGAGTCCTCTTTCCAATGCCATCAAATTTTTCTCATTTTGAGTTAGGAGTAAAAAGTTAGGACTGTTTTACCAAATACTACCACAATAGAGTTTTCTAAGTCAGTCACCTACGAATCCCTTCTACGAGTCGTAGAAAGAGCTACTACATTTACTGTTGACTCGTAGAAAAACTACTGGGAGTGTCAAATATCTATATCAATAATATATCCTTACTTTAAGGTCTGTGTTCATTACGAGACACGAAATTAGACGGCTGCTTCATTGAAGTTACTTGCACGTTAAAGCAATAACTAAAACCAATTAATTAGTAGTACTCTGTCAATGAGATGGATGATTACAGCTAAAAAGTAAAATAAAAATAAAATAATATTCTCTTTATTTTAATTTATATAATATTCTTTATTTGTTTTTATTTATTTAAAGAAAAATATATTTTTCGTAGTGGAACTGGAAGTTGAGGGGTTCATGGAAGTAGTAATGTGGTAGGTGGTAATGTGGTAGGTGAGTATTTTATTTTAAAGATTTCATTATAATATTCTTTTACTAAGTATCTTAATTTTGATATCTTTTTAATGTTATTTTTTGGTAATGCTAAATTCATGGTAAAATATAATAATATTTATTGTAGTATTCTTCCGATAGTTGTTTTAATCTGAATATTTCTTTAATATTATTTATGATATATTCTAGATATAACATATCTTGGGTTCTTTGGTACATATATAAATTTTCTTCTATTAATTGTTCTAATAGTTTTATATCCTCCATAGATTCTATCCAATATTGTAAATATTCGTAGTTCATTTTAATCTAAATTTATTTCTAAATCATACCATTCTATTCTTTCGTTATCTAAGTATAGATCGTGTAGGTCAATCTCATACCATTGTTGATTTAGTATATCTTTCAATTCGTCGTCATTAAATATTTTTTCCCATATTATTCTTCTTAATTCGATTATTTCTATATCTTTAAGTATATATAGTATTAAAGTTTCGTAGTCTTTTATCATTTTATCATGTAAATATGTATCCATGTCCGTCGTTATGCAGTTGTTTTCCAATTATTCCTTCCTATCATATTCATAATTGATTAAATTCATATTAGATCATTATGAACTAGATTATCTTTATCATGTTTTCCTGTCACTACTAGCATCGTACTTTAGCGGATACTTTCTTCTTATCAGCGCCTCAACTTTGTTTACTCCCCTAACGGCTTCCCTTTCCTACCGGTTTCAACATTAGGATGACATAGTATAGAAGTTTTCTCCCTGTTTCCAGTGTGCTAATAAACTAGAAATCATGATTCAAATAATTCTAATACATAATAACTAACATAAATTTATTCAATCATATATATGATATTCAGAAATATATGAAATTAGTTCCGCTATATTTTTTGAACAATATACCTTTGCTTCTTGCTTATTCATGCTATCTGAAAATATCTGATTGTATTTCAGATTGTTGCTCCATTTATCTAATTGCTAATTTTTTAGTTGAGTAGAGTTTTTGAAAAGAAAGTTTTATATATCAGGCATTGCCTATCTTTACAATGTTTACGACTAAGTCTTTATATAGACATACAAATTTACTATTCTAAACACATATCCTAATACGTTTTTTACACCTGTCCACTACTAGTTACTACTATTTATGAATAGTTTCCTATTCTAATCTACTACTATCTTATTAAGACTTATTTACAACCTTGTCTCCTAACTTTTACACTTGTCCTTAATATGCAAATGCATAATTTTACACTTATTGACTATTTTACACTACCTTGTCTTTTACAATAATAATGCTTGACTAATAATTTACATTGTCACGTTACTTTGCACTATTAGTCAAAAACTTTAACTTTCCTTTATCTTTTCTGCCACTTTGTCTGCCATTTGCATCTTTATCTTATCTTTTTTATCTTGTCATATGTCTTCTTTTTCTTCATCTTTATCTTCTCATCATCTTCCGTTTTTATCTCTTATTCCAGCTGGACTTCTGGGATTATATTTTCTTCTCCGTTGCATTTCGAACATATGTGGTCAGGGTATTTGTGACCAATTAGCTTGCAATATCTCGTTAATAATTCTGTTGAAATAAATCCTTCTTTTAGTTCTCGTGTCGTAGGTTGTTCTTCTGGCTTAAGTAATGATAAAATCCATCTTTGGACTTCATCCATATCTGCTTTCCTTAGCTCCCTTGAATTGGAATAAATCATTAACTGATCTCTTGCATAGTAGCTCCATATAGCGTTTCCGTTTAAATAATTATTTGCTAGTTCTTGTATAATGAGTGATATACCAATTGTTTTTTTATTGGCATAAAAACTGGGTATCTCGCTTTTTTGTATCTCTAGTTGCTGTTCGATATCTTCCGGTATTATCATATCTCTTGTTAGTCCTATCTTTACTACTTGTATCAGAGGTTTTATTTCCTCGTGTAATATCTCTGCTGTTGCCGTATAAAACTTTACGTAGAATAGATTTCCCTTAGTAACTCTCTTATAAGTAATAAATGCTTTATGTATTTCCGGTATTCCACTTAGTTCTTCTCCGTCATATATATATACTGTATTTAATAATCTATAGTTGTAACATGTCCTTACTAAGTTGGCGTTAGTTTTTGGTTGTGCAATTAGTTTATTATAACCTTGTAATTTTTGGGTTAAATAATCCTGGTTGGGTTCTTGGGTTGTAGTAGATCTGGGTTTAAAGGTTTAAAAATGTTTGGATTTTGTATATATTTTCTATATAGATTAGTGTAATATGGTTATATGTTCTTTTGTCATGGTGTAGGCTATCTGCTTAGATAGAAGTTTGTGGTTCTATAGTTAATATGTTTTTTGGTCATTTATCTAATTGCTAATTTTTTAGTTGAGAGAGTTTTTGAAAAGAAAGT
>NW_006239831.1:0-1026 GCF_000226075.1 Solanum tuberosum
AATAAAATCTTTAAAATAAAATACTCACCTACCACACCACCACCTACGACACTACCACTTCCATAAATTCCTCAACTACCAGTTTCGCACCGAAAAATGGTATCAGAGCTATGGATAATGCTAAGTTGGCGTTAGTTTTTGGTTGTGCCATCAGTTTATTATAACCTTGTAATTTTTGGGTTAAATAATCCTGGTTGGGTTCTTGGGTTGTAGTTTATCTGGGTTTAAGGTTTAAAAATGTTTGGATTTTGTATATATTTTCTATATAGGTTCGCGTAATATGGTTATATGTTCTTTTGTCATGGTGTAGGCTATCTGCGTATGTAGAAGTTTGTGGTTCTATAGTTAATGTGTTTTTTGGTGTAGCCTTGGGGTAAATGATTTTTCGAATAACTAGTTTAAGTTTGAATTCTTATGTTTTTCACTAACTCGTTGGCTTGTACCAGCAGCTGTATTGATATATATCCTATCCATAATTGGATTGTTTTATTTATATCTGCTACACAGTCGAAATCTAAAAAAATCATGTTGTTCAGTTATTGGTTTAAGTGTCCATTTTTTATTTAATCTTTTATCCCATGTAGTTTTTTCTCTATCATATTGTTCATAGTTTTCATTATAATATTTTGGATTTAAATTTTTTGGGTTTTTACTCCTGATGTTCTAAGTTTTTCATCCATGTCTACGTCTCATGTATTTATTTCTAAATTCTTTGTATTATCTATGTTTGCTAAAAGTTCCGTATATATTTCTCTTGTTTCCGAATGTTGTTCTAGATCATCGTCGTTTATTTCATCAATTCTTATTTCGGGTAGATTATCTTGGTTATTTTCTTCTTTTTCTTCCAATTCATCTTCTAATTGCAATTTATATTGAGCTATGGATAATGAGAAACATAGGAAGAAACTTACATCCGGGTACATATATTTTTTGTATTTGTGTTTGGTCTTTTTTATCAAACTGGTATTCTACATCTTTCTTTAATTTTTGTTGTAATAGTTTTAAATTCTCTGCTAATTTTGGTAT
>NW_006239831.1:5977-13457 GCF_000226075.1 Solanum tuberosum
TATTCTTCCTTATTCATTTATAGATTGTGTTGAAGTTTATATTCTAAACTTTCTATTTGTATTTCTAGATAAAAAATAGTTTTTCTCTGTGCTATTATAGATTTTTTACAAATTCCTGCGAATATGTTATTATTAAGTCTATTTTGCCTATGTTTTAATTCTTGTCTTTTCGCTATAATTATTTCAGTAAGTTTTTCTTTATATTCGTTATTCTCGCTATTCATTGTATCTTTAAATATTGAATATATTTATATTCTATTTTAGATATATTATCTATTAATTGATCTAATTTTTCGTTATTAGTTTTTGTGATATTAAGTTGTTTATATACCGGATATAATTTGTTTAATTTTCTTATTCTTTTTCTTAACTTTCTACTTGTATGTTTCTTCCTATGTTTCTCATTATCCATAGCTCTGATACCATTTATTGATTCAAATTGATTTCAACCCATCTAAATGTCGGTACTTTCATCAATTCCTTTGGATTTCATTATTAGATTAGTAACGATTCAACACCGATATTGATACACAATACTATGGGATTACACATATTCATCGAATTGAAAAAATTATATTTATTTCAATAGATTCATTTAATTAGTATCAAATTATCTAAATGTCAATACTTATTTTAATAGAACTCAATATGTAAAACTAATCAACAAAAAGTAAATCATCTTTTATTTAAAGTAATGAAGAAGAAGAATTGAATAAATATTTACATAATCAATAAAAAAAATACTATTCAAAAAAATTGTGTGTGTATGGGAAAGAAGAGAAAAAAAAACCACTTCCCAATAAAAAAAAAAGTCGCTATGTTACCACCTCCTAGAATTATTTGATTTAATTAAAAAAGAAATTTCCAATACTAATTGCAAAATTTAATTTTTGAAAACTTTTTGTTTGTCAAAAAAATAAAAGAGGGCTATATGTTGCCAATTAGTAAAATGGGATGCCATGTCGTGCCATTTTTTCCATTATAATTGTGGGTTGTAGTTGATAATTTTTTTCTATTTTTAACTTGCCTATTTCTCTTATTCAAATTTTAAAAGAGTATTGCATATGATATTTATTAAAGGCGTTTAGTTATGAAAATTTATACTAATTATTTTATTTATAATTTTAAAGTTAAAATAAGAGTTGTGTTTGATCATTTTTTTTACAAAAAAATATTTAAAATTTGAATGTTCTTTTAAATATAATTTATGTTCATCAATTTATTTTTTTAAACTAGCAAATTCACCTAGTTTGACCAATTTACATAAAGCATATCGTCAAATCTGCTTTAAAATAATAATGTCTCAAAATATATAGTTACACAATGTCATAGATTAAATCCCATAATTTAAACTGAAAAGATTTTAAAAACAAATAAAAGAGAAAAAAATAAAAAATTAAAGTGAAGAGGGAAATTAAAATATTTTACAAAGAAAGAAACAAAAATAATTAAATATATATAAGTTTTAATGTTAATAATTTATGTAATTCGTTGTAAATAAATCAATTAAAAAAGGACATGTATCCATTTTTTCGTTGTTGTTCATCACTTGCTTTTAACAGAGAGTGCACATTATCTATGTAACGTCAAAATTTAGGTGTATCTGTTCCATTTTAAAACTGTTTAGGGGAATAATATGACTCAAATAAGTTAAAGTGTGTCGTTGAGATTTATACTTAGGTTTTGATACTTCATTAGGACATTGTGGCAAGTGCTGATTCATTAGAACTTTGGACAATCCACCAAGTTTACTACTCCCTCCGTTTTATATTAAGTGAATTTTCCGGGGTTTTTTCATTGTGTAAAATAATTGAATTGTTTAAAGTTCAAAATAAGTGTTAATTTTTTTTTTATATTTGCGCTTTCCTTTTAAAAAATTTATATTTTATAGGAGACAAATGCACTATTTACAAAATTACGTATATGATTTCACAAAATGGAAATTGTGGAAAATATGATTTAAATTATGTTCGCCTCACAAATTCACTTAATATGAAATAGAAATAGTGTCAAATTTTGACACACAATTTTATTTTATTTTCAAAAATAAGTTGAATCTTAAAATTGTGTCACAAAATTTTTATATTTATACAAATCAAAATGTAATATCTTAAAATTGAAAATATCGGGCCCAAGTGCTCTGCACGGGCAGACCTATCTAGTAATAATACTAAAAGTGGGCAAGTGTATTTTTACTCTTTATAAACTAATTATATTCTATAGTTGAGGTCAAAATTATAAAGGAAAAATTACGCGGTTAAGCAAAGTTATACTATTTAATTACTAATTATAGCTATAGTTTGCTATAATTATCACTCGCGACTAATATTATACATTATTTACATGGGCTGATCACGTTTGTATAAGTATAATTCGCCATAATATACAAATACATATGTATAATATACAATTATCTAACCGATATACATATACAATTCACCTCTCTCCCACTCTCTGCCCTCTCTCGCTCGCCTCTCTCCTCCCTCTCCCAATCTCGCTCGCCTCTCTCCTCTCTCTCCCAATCTCGCTGCCATATATACAAATGCATATGCAAAATATACAATTATTTAACCAATATACATATACAATTCACCTCTCTCCCACTCTCTGCCCTCTCTCACTCACCTCTCTCCTACCTCTCCCAATCTCGCTCACTCTCTCCTCCCTCTCCCAATCTCGCTTGCCATATATACAAATACACTTGTATAATATACAATTATCTAACCGATATACATATACAATTCGCCTCTCTCACTCGCCTCTCTCCTCTCTCTCCCAGTCTTGCTCGCTTCTCTCCTCTCTCTCCCAGTCTCGCTTGCCTCTCTCCTCTCTCTCCCAATCTCGCTTTCCTCTCTCCTCCCTATAACATGTAGCTACGAATTGTAATTATCAAACTATAGCTATGGAGAGTAATTATGTTATTTTTGAGTGGTTATATGTGAAAGTTCCTCAATTATAAATGAAGTGTGACACATCATTAATGCTTCAACTCAATTCAATGAATCCAGGGTTAAGGGCACTCATCTATACCCAAAAACTTTTCTCATCATTATCATTAAAGAACTAATTAACGGCTCTAGATCTCTTTGCTTGAACTTCATTCTATTTATTTATTTTTAAAAAAAAATTACTAACCGTACAATTCTAATTTTACTACTCCCTCTGTCTCTAATTGCTTGTCCATTTTTTCTTCTTTAGTTGTCCCTAATTACTTGTCCATTTTGACAAATCAAGAAAGGACAATTTTTTTTACCTATTATACCCTCAATTAATTACTTTGAAAAAGGTAGAATAAGTTTTTAATTCATCTATTTCATAATTAATATGGACAATATGATAAACTCACTATGTCAATAATTGTTTTCTTAATAAGTGTGCCAATTTAAAAGTGAATAAGTAATTAGGGACATAGAGGGAGTAAAACAATAATAAGCAATATAATAATATAAGCAATAAAACAATAAAGAGTAAAACACATTTCAAGTCTTAAAATTTTCATAAACGAAAGCGAAAGTCTAGACTTGTCTCAATTTAGTCATCTATTACAATACTTGAATAAAATAGGGCCTAGCCCATACAACATGTCCGAAAAGGGAAATTACATGAAAGAAACTACATCAAAGGAAAAAAAGTCTTCCTTGAACCATGAGGACTCACCAACAAGCTCAGAAGATACTCAAGTCCAAGCTCTAGCCACTAGAATGATCACCTTGAGAACCGAACCCTACACTTGGGGAAAATGTAGGAAAAGTAGGCGTAGTACAAAATGCACTAAGTATGATAGTCATGCATAAAAAACATTGAAAACATGCTAAAAGGGACATTTCATTTGAAAGCATGCAATTTACCAAGTTAAAACATCATTATGAAGATAGTGGAAAAGCACAAGTCATAAACATAGTCAATACATTGATCATCATGACATAAGAGAAACACTTTATAAATACCCTCAAAGCATACTTGCGCAATGCATAAATAAGACCCCATAAATCTTACCCATGCTAAGTAAACCTCATTAGGCCAACATTCATATTCATTACCTTTAAGACCTTGAAAACTCATACAAAAGCTTCTTGAGTAACCATCGTTCATAGTTCGTATTCTTGTTCATGTTGTTGTGGGAATAAGCCTTAACCGACATGAGACCATGTGAGCTTAACATGGAATCCGATGTCACCCACACCAAAAAGGGTTGTCCTACTTGCCTAAGGTAGACTCATACTTTTAGCTTAGGTGGATCCACTAGCTAAATAACCTATGTGGGCACATAGTTTATGGGATAAGGAAATTGCTACTAGAAACCCGGACTCAACGAAGGTAAAAGGTCTCCATCTCATGAGCCATACTTTGGGAACCCAGACTCAACTAGTGTAAAAGGTCCCATTGGGAAGCGGACTCAACTAATGTAAAAGGTCCCATTGGGAAGCCGGACTCAACTAGTGTAAAAGCTTCCATCTCATATTCAATATCCACTCGGTGCTAAGCATTACTTTCCACGGAATACATATTAATTCATAACTTGATTCATTAAGATAGCTCATTAGATCATGCGTGAGAATAACCTTTCACCGTCCATGTCTACGTATAGATTCAATAGGTGAGAAAGCCTTTCAACCTTAGAATCTTCATATTGTGAGTAAACCTTTCACATCATATCATATTCTTGCATAAGTGTGTATATGAGAATACCCTTTAAACAACACAACAACTATATCATAATCATAGACACTTCACCCTCAAAGTGTTCTTAAAGCATATACAAGAACTTCATAAAACATGCATAATATCATAATTTACCTTTCAAGGGTCAAAGCTCATATCAAATCATCACATCTAGAATTCACTATCTTAGACATGGATATCAACATAATTCAAGTAACCCAATCACTACATGCATAATCTGAAAACATTCTTCTTTCATCAACAAACCCACACCACAAGATCATAATTGGGAAATATGGGGATTTTATGTGTTCTTGGGGATTTCAACATAAAACCCATAACTAATCATCAATTCATACATAATATAAATTAATTCAAGTATTAGAATCATTTTTGAAAGGAACCCATGACTTTGGAATCAAACCCTAACTTTTGGGGATTTCTATCTTTGAAATTGGGGTTTTGAAGGGGCTCCATGGATGAAGAGCTACCATAACTTGATCACAAAGCCCTATGAATTTGGTGTGAGAAACCTTACTTCTTTAACCCTAGCTTTTCTCCTTCTTCTTCTTCTTTGAACTTTCTGGAGAGAGAATTTTTGGAGATGATGAATTTTTGAACTTTTGAAGGGGCTCCATGGATGAACATCATAATCTAAAGTGCATTTAGCATGATTTAGTCCAAAAATACAAACATTCATTTACTTTGAAATTAAAAATATTTTCCCCTTGTTATTACATAAATTTATTTTATATTGAAAATTTATAATATTTTTTTTTTTGACTTTTATGATACAATAAAACTAAATATGTTCTGAAACTATAGAATAAGAAGAAGAATAAAGTAGGGAGAAAAGAGAAGATTTCTTATTTCTCTTGAGGGATATTTAGAGATTCACAAATCTGATTTACAATGAAGGAAAACCCCTTTATTTATAGGGAAAACCTAACTTGGTCCCCAAGTAGGATTCCTAATCATATCCTAAAAGGACTCCACATAATTATACATTCACTATAATACAAATATGTTTATAACACTCCCCTTGAATGTCGGCAGATTATGTGCCTCGTTAAAACCTTACTAGATAAAACCAGTGGGAAAAAAATCTAGTGAAGGAAAAAGAGTACACATATCTAATAATACGCATTATGTATGCCTCATTAAAAACCTTACAAAGAAAATCCAATGGGACAAAACTTTGTGATAAAAAAAGAGTACATCACGTATTAACTCCCCCTAATGAGAACATCAATCCAGAGACTTGAATCTTCGTTTTCCAAGCTTGTGCACCATCTTCTTGAAAGTTGTAGTTGGTAGAAACTTGGTGAATAAATCAACTATAGTATTACTTGAACAAACCTGTTGCATGTTGATATCACCATTCTTGGGAGCTCATGAGTGTAGAAAAACTTTGACGAAATATGCTTCCTTCTATCTCCTTTTATGAATCTTCCCTTCAGGATCAAAGATTTCTGCAAGTTCCTTACTTCAACTTCTTTAAGCAAATAATCTATTGCCTTTTGAAAATTCTTCAAGAGTTTCAATTCTAGTCATCAACTTGCATAACAATACTTGTATATGCTTTATGCATTTTGAATCTATTTAATCCTTATGGGGATTATAAACAAGTTTTTCAAAAACTTGTATATGCTTTAGATTTTGAACCCATCGGATATTTTCATATATCAATTTTTTCAAGTGACAACATCCAATATTAAATGTATGACATCTTCTAGTGCCTAGATTGCAAGTCAAATAAGCTTTACGCTTACCAAGATGCATCTTTCCACTTTTCACTTGATCATTATTTCTACACCAACATTCTTTAATAGTCGTAGAATTTATATCATCATAATCTTTTACAATATTGCGCGCTATTGTATCAAAGATATCGCCAACGATATATCATTTTGTATCGATTTACAATACGACATAACTTTTTGAGATCTCATGACTTCATTATTTTCAGGTAGCTACCCCTCTCATTATGATCGTTTTGATTCTTTGATCTTCCCCCTTTTTCAAGGATTATTTTACTTAGATTTGATTATTCTATTATTCTTCATGCATCTCGTAAACCCTATCCTTTAGAAACATTCAATAGGAGCATTTACAACTCTTGTCTTGCTTCTTAATTCCCCCCTTATTGTTGACACCCAATTTTGGCTCTCCACATTTAACTAAAGTAATAATAATAATAATAATAATAATAACAACAACAATAATAATAATAATAATAATAGTAATAATAATAATGATGATGATCATAATAATAATAATAATAAAAAAAAAATAATAATATATATGTTATGAAATTTTTAATGGGAATACGAAAAGATTTTTAATTATTTATTTTACTTGATAAATTTATTTCATAAATGTTATTTTTTATAAAAATTAAATATATAAATATTACTACTTACTTTCTCATTTTCTAAATTTCACGTCAAATAAATATTATTTTTAATGGTTAACTCGATTTTTTTAATTATAAATATTTTTTGACATTTTTTTTCAAAATTAGGAAGGTTTAATTAATTAATGAGTTAATAATTTATATTAATTTTATTTTTAGAATGGATAATTTTATCAAATAAGCTAGTCTTACAAAATAATTATTTTTAATTTAATAAATTATGGCTATTTAATAAGGAAGAGTATAATTTTAATTGGATTTAATTTGAGCAAATTTGGCAATCCAAGTCATTTTAATTCGGCCAATCCACGTGTGCCACATAAGAAGCACATGGATTGTGCTTCTTCATATTCGATCTCAACCATCCTATTTAATCTAAGGGACCAATTTAATTCAGCATTT
>NW_006239831.1:13484-23420 GCF_000226075.1 Solanum tuberosum
TCTCTCTCTCTCTCTCTCTCTCTCTCTATATATATATATATATATATATTTAACTCTTGATTAATTTTGACCGTCTGATCTTAACTACCCTACGCTTTCCTTTTCCCATAATTCAGTCACCCACGCCTCTTCCCCTTCCCCAAAACGACGTCCCAAACTCCTCTGCTTCCCAGAACGTCTTCTCCATGGCCGCCCACGCTTCATCCTCAGACTTTCCCATCGCTTCTTTCTCAAACATCTTCTCCACAGACGCCTATGGCCGCCCCTGACTCCTCTCCCATCACTGGCCCACATGATCCCCCACCCCCTTCGTCAGAGAAACGGTTCTAGGCCGCCGGAAAACTCCCCATCAGTCACTCAATCCTCTCAAATCGACCTGAAAAGGTTGATTCTTGAGAGATTTTTCTTCTCCTTCATGATTTCTTTGTTGCTTCATCTGAGATTGGCGTTTCCAAGAATTTAAATTTTGAATTCTTGGAGCCAAAATCGACTATAAAATGAGGACTCCGGTTCTCAACGAAGAACATCCAAAAAAACAGGGAGAAAAACAAGTAAGAATCATCCAAGAATTGACTAAGAATCATCCAAGAATGAGCAAGAAAATCCAATAATCATCTAAGAATCACAAAATAGCTCGGCTTAGTTTCTTTTACTTCTCTGTTTTTCGTTTGGCTTCGAGTTTGAGTTGAGGTTGGAGTCTTGACAACAAGCTCTAGTTTTCTGCCCTATACAAGGTCAGTAGTCATCATTATCTTTTTTATATATTTTGATTTTTGGTTTCTAAAACTTTGTGGCCGTTTGAATATCCTCACTTCATATAATCTTGTATTTCTAAATGTTTCCCAGAATCTGCCTCATGTAGCTTTGATTAAAAACATCTTGTAAGTAGTTTGTATAAAGTTATGATGTTCATATCTTGTTAGAATTGTGAATTCGAGAATGACTAATGGTCTATCTTTCACTCCATTAACGATCAGTACACAAAGGAGTTAACATGAAACTATTCCCTTTTGAGAAAACTATATGAAGTGTTAAAATAAAACCATACAGACTTGGACATAGCCGTCCTGAAATTAAGTGTTAATACCATAAGAGATTTATCTTTACATGAGCTTTGTTGGCGAATAAGCACGTCTTTATGTTTGTAAAGTATCATTCTCAAATCTGTTCGAACTAAGATTAGAGTAGGGATGGAAATTTTCTCTCTTAAGATGTTTGTTTGAATTCAAGTATGTCTAAATTACTGTAAAGTTGGGTTGGGGGAACCTAACCTTTTTGTTTTGCAGTCATCTCAGCTTACTGTTTGGTTTGAATATGACCTGCTAAATAAATGTCGTTCATAGACTTCTCCAATTCGTGGCTGTTTTACGTAATTACATTATAGGCATAGTTATTATGTTTTAAAGTTTATAATGATAGCGGAGGAAGTTTTAGGTTAGTAATTGTTGCCCGTCGTTTATTTTTTGTAACTGAATGCTAAAACGGCCATTTTGAATTTCTGCTTCTCTGGACATTTGTATGAGTTTTGCTGATTTTCACAAGTCAATGACTTCGTCTGAACCATGTGCCCTCGAAATTCTTAATTTCTAGAGTGAAGTTTTTCCGTGGAGATTACATTATTTTTTTTAAAAAAAAAGAGTCATCATGTAATAGGTTCAAGGCTGAAGTTATGAATCTGGACGGGAAATTACTATCTGATTGGATTCTGAAATATGATAGATGATTAACTTTGAGCATGTTTTTCCTTCACATGTTTAGCATACTGCATACATAAGTTTCAAATTAAGCCAACTTTGGATTAGTTATTCACTAAAACTATTGGATTCAAGAGTCTTACACTTGTTGTCTTGTTACACTTTTTTATTTCTCTTGAAGAATTCCTCTACTTTCTTTGTAAATTCCGATAAGTTTCTCTCTTTGTTCTCACATCTTGACTAAGTGACTAGAAGAATTCTCTGTCAACGCCTAATGTTTCACATCTAATATAGCCAAACTTAGTCCATGTATTGATAGTCTTAAGTGATTTATCATTTTAGCGTCATACATGATTCTGCGAACTTAGCACCTATTCCATGTATTTATTTCATCCTAATTCTGCTCTAAGTATTGGACCCCCACTTGGTGTTTTACTTAGCTCCTCACTTACGGTACATAATTTTTTAATCTTTGTCATCAACTCCATGCTTTGCTTCAACCTTTATCAAAACTCTAACTTTAAATTTGATTAGTGTGCATACATTTTATGTTTCATGAATGGTTGTCCTTCATGTATAAAAGGATTGAAATATTTCACATGTTACTAGTAGACAACTGCCAATATGTTACAAATGGTAGGATTGCAAAGTTTCGAACTTTATCTATCATTTTTCATATATGATAATTGTGCATAGTGATATTTCTGCATACCAGGGAACTTTTCCTATAAATTAGAAGAGCAATAATGAAACTCACTTATTCTGCTTTCTCTTCATTACATTGATAAATATGAGGGATGTTTGTATTCTTTTATTTTTATCATTATCAAGATCCAATATTGAATGAATAAGTGCAGGATCGTGATTCTAAGTTTAGATCACAATTTTTTTTTATGAAAAATGCTACGTCTATGCGTGCTTTTAACATTCTATATCTTAGTGCGGAAATGCAACCCAACCTATACAAAGGGCATCAAAGCCCCTTTCACCCGAAAAACGAATAAACAACGACATCAATGATGTATTCCTTTTTGGAATGGAAAGAAGAAAGGATGGTCGGGCGGACTTTCCTTCAGGAATGTTTATCATGGAGGCCAGTTGAGGCACTTCTTCGACGGTCCCCGTATGCCTGGCCTTCGGCCAAATACGATATACAAGTGGGACCTGCCCACTCGTTGGATCGGGAACACCAAATGTTGAGATTGAATCTTTTCTTACTTGAAGGAACCGCTACCATAGGATTTAGTTTCATCCTTTTGAAAGATACCAATGACCAAAATGCCAGACCAGAGCATTCTTCTCAAGAAAAGAAAGTTCCCACCCGAAAATCGTAGTAAGCCGGGAGAAAGACATTCACGATGAGGAACTACCAACCGGTAACCAACTCGCTCTTACCTCTCTGCCTGTTTTCCTTTCTTTCTTTTTTGAGAACTATCCTAGTCCAATTACGCTCAAAATAATCTATCTAAAATTAGAGAAATGCTGAGCTTTATCCTCTTCAATTCATTAAGGTATTATTATATATAGCGATTAGAACTTCTAGGAAGGGGGGACGACCTGCCGAGACCTGCTTACTGGAAGGTACCATTCACAAAGAATGGTGAAAGGGTTACCTACCCTAGGATCCTCCTTATCTTACAGAGGTTTCCCAGGTCGAAATCATCCAACATCAAATTGTATAAGACCAGCAGGTGTATAAACAATGGGTCCGCAGGGTTTTTCAGTCCAGGAGGCTAGTCTGGACTCGCTGTGTATTTTGTACAGTTCTGGATATTTTCTTTCTCTAAAGAAAGCTTTTTTTTTGGTTGGTTCATTTTTTGGGATCATCTGAGGTCTTCAAAGATTTATGTGAGTATGAATTGTGCCTTTGTTTAAGTCTAATTGTTTTTATGAGAGATCACTAATAGTTAAGAACTCAATAAAAATAGTAATTCAACAATAAGTCGTCTAGTTTATTACACTCTAGTTTGAGTTAATCTCTTATGTCTTATGTTTACTTCTTACATGGGAAGAGAGGAATTCTTAATGTTACCGCATATGCTTGTATTTCTATTTCTCTTTATCCCATTCTTTTCTTATCTCTAAGGATATATCACAGCGTTTTTGTGATAATGAGGTCAAACATGTTTTTCTTACCATTTTTGTTCACTCGATCGTAAACTAGTGTGTAAAGAGTGGAGTAAATTGGGAACATTTACAAGCGAAAAGTTACTACCTTAACCCGTTAAGCATGTGATTATCCTTGCCATCGCTTCTAAAATATGTCTCAACATCTTTGAATTCGATTTTAACAATAAAAATCACCATGTGATATCAATGTGAATTCCGTTATATATAAACATTATTTACCTATTTAAGCAATCAAATTTACACTTAGAAAAGTTACTCTAAGTACTGTGTTAGAAGAGAATAACTTATACGTGGTTCGTACCAACTCATTTTTTAATGTTTTGTCCTTAAATCACCATTTTCCTCTCTTCTTCTGTAACGACCTATTCCCGTCGTTATAGAAAAGCCAATGGGGAAAGAATTGGGGCCAGAAAACCTTTTCGTAGTATCTTGAAAATTCCCAACCTAGTCCAGATTTGGATGAAATCGAAGTCTTTGAAGTGTAGGGAAATCTGGAAACAATAGGGGAAGTTAATTATGATTTTGATTACATGAGTAGTTAGATAACTCATTAAAGAACCAGTACGACTTTACAGAATTGAATTTGGATAAGTAAAACTCCTAGAATCGATCTTAGCGTAAGGGGTATTTTTTGAGCGTCGTTGGTTAGAGGTGTGTTGTGAAATGGGAAATTTGGAATTATTAATTAGCTCTCTGTCTCGTGTAACCCGCCTTGGCGGGGAATTTTGCCGCTTTGGCGGGGTCGCTACAAAAGGGTGATGGCCGCTGTGGCGGGCTCGACGCGAATTAAAGTCATTAATAAACCCCTAAACGACCTCATTATGCACTTTTTGACTTTTAGAGCTAAGGAACTACCCCAGACGAGTTATTGACCATTTTTCACCATTCGTGAGGCTAAAAGTAAGGTTTTCACTCCCCGAATCTATTTTTTGACCCGTAGAATGTAATAGAATGGGTAAATATTGATTGGGGAGGGTTTTGTTATAGATTTTATGGTGGAAACAACCCTAATTTGGATAATTGGGATCATGGGTTTGATCTAGGGTTAAGAGAATTGTTAGTAATTCGAGTAATTAGTGATGTATTGATTCCCGTATTATATTGATTGTTTGTAGAACAAGAACTAGCGGAACGAATTCGGAAAGGGAAGGATCAAGATTCTTAGGGTTTCAAGCTTGTTTCGAGGTAGGTGATGGTTGTGATTTCATGTTGGTGTGATATATGTTGTAATTGCTTTATTATAATGCATGTATATATGCGAATGTTGCATTATTGATCACCCTAATCTAAATGAGAATAATTGAATAATTGTATGCCATGAATCACCTCTTGTTGTATGATAATAAGAATATACATTGTGATTATGATTGTGGTTTGTTGAATGGGCAGGTGTCACGATCCGACACACTAACTGGGATCGGTTGCCACGTTTCGGCATAAATATGCGATTGGTTGTCAAGTTCCGGCATAAATATGGGATCGGTTGCCACGTTTCGGCATAAACATGGGATCAGCTGCCACGTTCCGGCACACTAACTTGGATTGGGTACCACGAACCGGTATGCTAACAGTTTGGGTTTGGGTTCCACGAGAGGACCATTGAATTAGGTTCTGTGTGAGGACCCTTGAATTGTGTTGTGTATCTACTTGTGATGATTAAGTTCATATCTAATGATGATCGATATTGGAAGACTGTATGTTGCTCTAAATTGATAACCAATGTGTATTATTGAGAACATGTGATGCTACATTGATCCTTAAGAGATGACTAATATTGTATATGTTCGACATATGCCTGTTTCATAATGTTGTGGTTACTTGCATATGTTTCACTTATTGGGATAGCCGCGTGATCCTACCAGTACACTGTGGTTGTGTACTGATACTGCACCTTCTTGTTCTTTGTTGAGTACAGGGAATCTTCAGGCGGCTATTGATAGACCTCAGCTAGGTGATTATTGAGCGTGACCGAATTTAAGGGTGATCCAGTTCTTTCGGGCTGCCATGGATCTTTCTTGTTTAAGTCCACTCTTTTTGGACTCAGACTATTTGTTTAATGTGTTGTTTTGTTTTGGGGTTGTAACCCTTGTTCTTAGACTTGTCGTTAGTAGAGTTTTGGTACAATGACTTTCAGGTTCTAGGGGTTGTTCTTCCACATTAGTTTGGTTAGTTGTTTGTTAAAACCTTGGAGTTTATGGGTCGTGACAAAGTTGGTATCGGAGCCCTAGGTTCGTTGATCTCATTGTACCAAAATGAGTCCAGTAGAGTCTTGCAGAATGGTACGATGATGTCCGTACTTTTATATGAGAGGCTATATGACTTTAGGAGAGACTCATTTCTTTCTACTCCTTCGTGCTATGACTTGAATCCAATTGGTATCTAGGTGATACAAATTGGTATCTTTCCTCCTTCACTCTATGGTCCGAAGAGCAACAAAACCGGTAACACCATCACTAGCAAGAGAGGATGTGTATAAACTACCGACAGTTGAATAGGGTCACCATTTAGAACAAGTGTCCATTGCCTCGTATATATGATTTTTTTGACCAATTGCAAGGTGGCTCGGTTTTCTCTGAGATTGATTTAAGGTCTGGTTACCATCAGTTAAAGATTGAGGTAGTTAAGAATTGGGTTCGACCAAGTTCTATGATTGAAATTAGCAGTTTTATGGGGTTTGCTAGCTACGATTGTCGCTTGTGGTATGAGTTGAGTCCAATTGGTATCTCCCGATTCCAGTTGGTATCTCAACGAAGTGAACTAGATGTCATGGTCACGACTGAGGGGCCACAAGCAAAGCAAATTGGAAACTGAGAAGGTTCCAATTGCTATCTAGCCCTAGGGGTGGTGTGAATGTATGGATGATCATGAATGGTCATCCATGGAGAGAAATAATTAATTAAGAATTTGGACTTATCTGTGAATTGTATCTTGGAAACTTTGAATGCGTGCTTCTGGTTGTCTGAATTAACTGCAATTGTGAAGTTGTAATTGCTTGAATGTGATGAAGTGATTATGTGCACCATAAATGTGTGCCTGAACTTTGATATGTACAATCTATTGGCCTGGTCGTTGAAGTTATGCAAGTTGTAAATACTTAAGTATCATGAAACTCGTTGTGAAAGGAAGATATTGACTAAGAATCGTGGGAGTGTCTGGGTGTATCCTGGGGATGTGTGGGTTGTGGTACTGAATTAACAAGAATGAATTGGTTCGTGTATCGTGGGATTGACTGGGGGTAGACAATGATCATACTAGTTATGAGGATTATTCTAAATTGCTAAGTAAAGTTGGGAACCTTTGTGGAATTTAGAAAAGAAAAGAGCCCCAGAAAAATTATTGGTAGGGGTTCTGTTTCCGTTTTGGCCACTGGGGCGAGACTTTTCCTGTCAAGACGAGGCCGCCAGTGCGGAATTCCTCCCGCCAGAGCGGGACAGGGCGAGACAGAATCTCAACCTATCTCCCTTATTTTCCTAGACATAATTATGGACCCCGAATCATACCCGAACTAACCCCCACGATCTAATTCAGTGTTCAACAATTAAATATAAGTTATAAGGTGTGTTAAAATTGTGGAGTACCCGGGCATATGAAGAGGAAATCAGCGAGGTCGTGGAGGCCGGGGAAATGGTAATGCAGGAAGAGGAGTAGTGCAGCCAAGCAAGGAGGTTGCCCGTCAAGAGGACATGGCTCGGTTTTATGTTTTTCCAGGTAAGACCGAGTTTTAGGGTGTGATGTAGTGGTCACAAAAGCTACTCTTGTCTATGCCCGGATAGCTATTGTTTTGTTTGATCCAAGTTCTACTCATTCGTACGTGTCAATTGCCTTCGAATTTGATGTGGTTTGTGATATACTTGATGCCCCCATCCATGTTTCTACCCCAGTTGAAGAGTCAGTCATAGTCCATGTATATCGTGTTGTCCTGTTGTGTTTATGGATTTTCAGAGTTAGGTTGATTTGGTTATGTTGTATATGACTGACTTTATATAATCTTAGTCATGACGTGGTTGCCCCCTATTATACCGGCCTTAATTGTACTACTAAGTTGGTAACTCTAGAGATCCCCGGTAGGGAAAGATTAGAGTGGGAAGGGGTGTATAAGCCTAAGCTAGCTAATATCATATCCTCCATTTGGGCTAGGAAACTGGTAGGGCAGGGTTGTTTGGCTTATTTGGCTCATGTTCGGAATGTTGAGGTTGAGTCTCCCTCTATTGAGTCTATTCCTCTGGTGTCTGAGTTTTAAGGAAGTGTTCCCTACAGATTTGCCTGGTATGCCTCCATATAGAGATATAGATTTTTTCATTGACTTGGAAACTGACACTCGCCCCATTTCCATCCCTTTGTATCGTATGGCTCCAGCGAAATTGAGAGAGCTTAAAGCTCAAATCCAAGGGCTTCTTGATAAAGGTTTCATCCGTCCTAGTGCTTCCCGTGGGTGCTCCTATCTTGTTTGTTAAGAAGAAAGATGATAGTATGAGGATTGGTGATTTTTATCTTAATCCATAAAGGAGTGGATTGATACCGGAATGACAAGCTTATGGATAAAGAAGGTCCCAATGAGTATACTTGGGTGAAGGAAATTGAAGATTTTAGTAAGAAAGTGCGTACCAAGATTAGGTTAGTCCTTTAAATTTGATGAGTTTACCTGAGTTAGAGGTGTCATGTTGATTAAATGTTGGCTTCATAGTGATAGTCAAGGCTGACTGAGCGTAATGGTAATATGAGTTTGTGATGGATTGTGACGGGATGCAACTATATAATAAAATTGTTGGTTAAGCGAATTTTTGTATAGTAATTATGACTTGCGGGTATCTAAGGTTGTGGTTTTCTAATATTTGGCGAGTAACGTGGTTGTATGGAAAGTTTTAAGGGATGGTGGGACACCATTCAAATAGAAATTAAAGAGCTAGAGTCATAATGAAGAAAAATAGTGGGATGTAGTACAACCTCTAGAGAGAGGCGAGAGCAAGAATATTTTATTTGATTGCAAAGGCTAAAGAAATATCTTTAGAGGGGTAGATGATTGGGTTCAGGGACACGTGATCTCATTCGTGTTGTTGTGGCTATGGTAATAGTGTCACAAGTCTGTCTAATGGGTTAAAAACTATTGGAAAGGACTTGAGAAAGGAATGTTCAGACCTTAGCTCGAGTGTGATGATAAGTGCTTGTTTTGTTTTGAGTTTAGTAATGAGTGCGATTGAAATTTTAGCAAAAAGATATTGTAAGATCGATGGAGATACGATCAATGATAAGCGAAGATCCAGGAATTCATTAAAATCTTCAAGGTACAAGCTAATATTGATAGATAAGGAGATTGTGTTATACAATTGAATTTACAATTTATGTTTTTCATTGTAAGTCTACATTCGTGGTGAGATATGTTGTCAAGGTATGAATTGGCAAGGTGAGAAATGATCAATTGTACCCGGTATTGAGCATTTGAAAGGACTTACACCTGGGTTGAGTCGTAAATTTTATTACTATTGATTGTTAAGTACCTAAGAAAGGTTCCATTTAAAAAGAGTTGGGTTATAATAAGGTAAATGGTCGGAGAGTTATGATGGTTGTTAGTGTTGTGAGTATGATTCACTAGCTATGCTCTCGTGTGTTTTCACTTTTGAGGGTGAATCCCTAGTGGTGGATCAGGGGTACCAAATCCTACGATGTTCTCTTGGTTGAGTGGGAAGATTGGGAAGATTTGGTTATTTCGAATGACATAATTGGTGTTGTCTTGGAGTTGTTAAAAGTATTTTAGTGGTTTTACATGTGCCACCTTGCTTATGAGAGTTCATAGAAGGGCTACCATATGTAATTATGGTTGTCCGACAATCTTAACATTCATCTAGTCGTCGAGGTCACGTATTGATTGTGTGTGGTTGAATGTGGGGATCATTAGGTCCAATTCTACTGTTCTTAAGAGGTAATCTACAATTACTAAATCTAGCATTTCGATAGTATTGGTGGAGGGGTTGTATGCTTGGACATATCCTTCGATGAGTATATAATTTCTAAAGATCAATTTTTTTATAACTTAAGTTCATGGAAAATTATATTTTGAGATGGAGATGTTGATAAGGACTATGATGGTTTGGGTATTATGAGTATGTGTTGGTTG
>NW_006239831.1:23620-37497 GCF_000226075.1 Solanum tuberosum
AATTCTACTATTCTTAAGAGGTAATCTACAATTGCTAAATCCAGCATTCGATAGTATTGTTGGAGGGGTTGTATGCTTGGACATATCCCTCGATGAGTATCTGATTTCTAAAGATCAAATTTATTATAATTTAAGCTCATGGGAATTTATGTGATGGGATGGAGATATTGTTAAGAACTATGATTGTTTGGGTATTATGAGTGTCTTCGTTGATTAAGGTTCACTCCTATTTGTAGCGAGTATTGACTTGGAATTTTATAATGCTTAAGTGCTAAAGGATTGTCCGGATGATTGTGTCAAGGTCCTTGATAACATGTTGTAGACGTGTGTACGTTCAACTTTGGTGGTTGTTGGGAATCGCTTTTGTTGTAGTTAAGTTTACCTTCAACAATACTTATTACTCGAGTATTGAGATGACTTCATTGAGGCATTGTATGGGAGGGTGTGTAGGTTTTCAATTGGTTGCTTTCAGGTTGAAGATGTGAAACCTTTTAGAGTTGATTTTGGTGAAATATGTTCAGGGTAAGGTTAGAAGTACCCAAATCTAAGCTTCTAGCAGCCCAGAGTCGACAAAAAGAGTATGTGGGACAAGTATCCCCATTTATTTGATGATTCAGATACTACTTTATTCTTGCTTTAGCCCTTTTCTCCTAGTTTGTCACTCGGGGATGAGTGATGGGTAAATTGATATCTATTGTAACGACATGTTCCCTTCGTTATAGAAAAGCTAATGGGGAAAGAATTGGGGCCAGAAAACCTTTTCGTAGTATCTTGAAAATTCCCAACCTAGTCCAGATTTGGATGAAATCGAAGTCTTTGAAGTGTAGGGAAATATGGAAACAATAGGGGAAGTTAATTATGATTTTGATTACATGAGTAGTTAGATAACTCGTTAAAGAACCCATACGACTTTACGAAATTGAATTTGGATAAGTAGAACTCCTAGAATTGATCTTAGCGTAAGGGGTATTTTCTGAGCGTCGTTGGTTAGAGGTGTGTTGTGAAATGGGAAATTTGGAATTATTAATTAGCTCTCTGTCTCGTGTAACCCGCCTTGGCGGGGAATTTTGCCGCTTTGGCGGGGTCGCTACAACGGGGTAATGGCCATTGTGGCGGGCTCGACGTGAATTAAAGTCGTTAATAAACCCATAAACGACCTCATTATGCAGTTTTCGAATTTTAGACCTAAGATACGACCCCAGATGAGTTCTTGACCATTTTTCACCGTTCTTGAGGCTAAAGGTAAGGTTTTCACTCCCCGAGTTTATTTTTCGATCCGTAAAACGTAATAGAATGGGTGAATATTGATGTGGGAGGGTTTTGTTATCGATTTTATGGTAGAAACAACCCTAATTTGGATAATTGGGATCATAGGTTTGATTTAGGGTTCATAAAATTGTTAGTAATTTGGTTAATTAGTGATTGTGTATTGATTCACATATTATATTGATTGTTTGTAGACCAAGAACAAGCGGAAAAAATTCGGAAAGGGAATGATCAAGATTCTTAGGGTTTCAAGCTTGTTTCGAGGTAGGTGATGGTTGTGATTTCATGTTGGTGTGATATATATTGTAATTGCTTTATTATAATGCATGTATGTATGCGAATATTGCATTATTGATCACCCTAATCATAAATGAGGATAATTGAATAATTGTATGCCATGAATCACCTCTTGTTGTATGATCGTGAAAATATACATTGTGATTGTGATTGTGAATGTGGTTTGTTGAATGGGCGGGTGTCACGATTCGACACACTAACTGGGATCGGTTGCCACATTTCGACATAAATATGGGATCGGTTGTCACGTTCCGACATAAATATGGGATTGGTTTCCACGTTCCGACATAAATATGGGATTGGCTGCCACGTTCCAGCACACTAACTTGGATCGGGTACCAAAACCGGTATGCTAATAGTTTGGGTTTGGTTTCCATGAGAGGACCATTGAATTGGGTTCCATGAGAGGACCATTGAATTCTGTTGTGTATCTACTTGTAATGATTAAATTCATATCTAATGATGATTGATATTGGAAGATTGTATGTTGCTCTAAGTTGATAACCAATGTGTATTATTGAGAACGTGTGATGCTATATTGATCCTGAAAAGATGACTAATATTGTATATGTTCGACATATGCCTGTTTCATAATGTTGTGGTTACTTGCATGTGTTTCACTTATTGGGATAGCCACGTGATCCTACCAGTACACTGTGGTTGTGTACTGATACTGTACTTGCTTGTTCTTTGTTGAGTACAGAGTATCTTCAGGCGGCTATTGATAGACCTCAACTAGGTGATTATTGAGCGTGACCGGATTCAAGGGTGAACCACTTCTTTCGGGCTGTCATGGATCTTTCTTCTTTAAGTCCACACTTTTTGGACTCAGACTATTTGTTTAAGGTGTTGTTTTGTTTCGGGGTTGTAACCCTTGTTCTTAGACTTGTCGTTAGTAGAGTTTTGGTACAATGACTTTCAGGTTCTAGGGGTTGTTCATCCGCATTAGTTTGGTTAGTTGTTTGTTAAACCTTGGAGTTTATGGGGACTCAATTTTTATAGTCATTTAAACCTGCTTCCGTATCTTTAAATGCCTTAATTTTCAGAAAATTTGTTTGTTTGGGTTGTAGTAATGGTTCTCCCACAAGAGGATTTGTGTGGGTGCCAATCACGACGTATTGGGTCGTGACATTTTCTTTTTAAATTGCTGATTTGAAGCCATATTAGTTTCATGTATAAATAGTTGCTACATCTCTAAATTCTGTATTGGAAACAAATGTGCATTCTTAGTTGAGTTATATAATTTTTGTTATTTGTGCATTGTTGTGAGCATGTGCACTTTGCTATGCCTTACCTACAATATAAGAGTGGATTGAGTTAATACGGAAAAGGTATTTATTTGTCATATTTAGTAGTTGTTAACTGCCTTTAGTCTTAGTTACAAAGTTAATTGTATTGGTTAGTTGAGAGTTCATTCGGTTCACTATTTCCTTAGGATTTGTTTTATTTGTTGTTATGATTGATCCTTTTCTTTTCTGTTCAAGGTTTCTCCTAATCCTAATCTTTAGCTTCTTTTTGTTTTCTTTCATGTACAATCGGAGGGCTAGACTTTCTACTTTGGAACTCGTTATTGGCTTAAAATATTAGGCTAACAACTATTAGGATCATCGCGATGTTTGGAGTCTCAAGAATTAGGAGTCCAATATTTCTTAGCCTTTCTATCTTGGTCTTAATTATATTGTTTGATATGTTGGTTAACCTTTACTTACTTCTACATAACTTTTAAGTTTTGATATATTGCTTGTCTTTTATTTTGAAGATTAATTATGTGATCTAATATCATTTGTTTGTGAATTTAGTAGAAATACTTTTAGAAATACTTTTTCTTATAACATTTTCTTAGGCCTTTATGTTAAGGAATAGGAAAACTTATCGTCTGAAATTCCCAATTGGAGTTTCAAAAGGGCTAAAATAATATTCATTTAGGCCTACTCATCGCTTAAGACCTCCAAATAAATTTGAAACTAGTTTAAAGACTAGAATAATTACCTGTAGAAATTACTTATGGCTAAGATATTTACCCTTTAGAAATACCTATTTTTAAGAAAAATAGGCCTATATATTTTTAACAAAAAATAAATATAACTATAGAATAAGTCTCAATAGTTAGGCCATTTTATATTTTTTTTTTACATCACCTCTTTTCGAAAATATATTTACTATTATCACTTTTCAAATCAAATATTGCTAAAATATTTTAATTTCTTAACATGTTATTTCACGATTTTAGATATGTCAACTGGTTCAAAATACAAGGTACATACATATTTATGTCATATGCAAAAAGGTACTAATCCTATATTTTTTAGTTTTCTCTATATGTAACTTATTATTTTGTTACACTTCATATTATTATTTTTTCTCATATAGACTATCACTTTTACAAATGTTATTTTTTAAATATAATTTATTAATCCCTACACTTTAATATACACATTATTTTACTGCATGTTTGCAACTTGACTACTATCTCATTTTATTTTATTTTCTTTCACGTCTTAATTCTATATATAAATAAAACAACAAAGTTTCCTATCCTTTAAAATCAACATTAATTTTGGATACATTTATATAAGACACATCCATATTTTCTTTAACATAAAATTGTCCTACACTTTTAGCGCATTTATTTTTTCTTACCGTATGATAAACATACTACTATAATTTTATCTAATAGACATATATATGTCATACCTTGTATTTTACTTTTTTCTTAAACTAATAAAATTTACTTACCATTGATTTTAAAGCAAATAAATCAACAAGTTTTCCTAATTATATTTTCCTAAATTGAGTCTAAGGACTATCTTCGGGTAGGCTTTGATGGATGCTTAATACATTCCCATTGAGTAACCAAAACCCTTACTCATAATCTCACTGGTTTCGCAAATCAAAACAGAGTTTACATTTATATATTAAAAAATGGTTTTCCTAATATTTTCTTTAAAATTTAGGTGGCGACTCTAAAACAAAAAGGTTTTTTTCAAAATCCGAATGGCAGCCATATTATGCTGTGAACTATTTCGGCTTGTTTGAAATAGGGGTGCGAGAGCTTGGCGACTCTGCTGGGATCTTACTTAGGTTTTAACCTTAGAAAACTCAATTTAGGATTAACTTTTATGATTACATGTTTATTTCCAGCTTATTATTTGATATATTGCTTTGATTGAAAGGTCGCAAGTGAAATCCAAACTTGTGCTCCTTATTTGTTTTAAAAAACTACTTGTTACTGTTTTTCCTACACTGTCATTTGCACATTCTATCGAGTCTTTGGTTGTACACAAAAACACACTATACACGCGAGGGGTGCTCATGCACTCCTCCGAAACTCTCTTTGGATTTCTTAGTTTCAGAGTTGGTGCAATTAAGATAATGCACCTTCTCGCAATTATTCAGTCTCACTCTCAGTCATCTAGGGAAAAATCCTATTCTAGAAATAGCTCATATTGCATAGCCTTAGGCAAGACAATATAAGGTATTGTCATTACGTTTAAGAAATCACTCAAATGTTAATGAGTTTCTTCTTTAAAACTTGACGACATAAACTTTGTGTGAAGTTGATATAATTTATCCAAACTAAAACATTTTACAGATTTGGAGCAAATAAACTCATCATACCCTTTACTCTTTCTTTCATATGCAAATCAACCAAAACCTTCCTAATATCAGGATGATGACTGAGGTCCCCCGAACTCTGAAAGAGTAGTGGGGAAACATCCGAGTGGCATACAGAAATGAGATTATGCCACACTTGGGGTCATTAACTGATCTACTGAATGTGGAGGCAAACAAGTCACTCATTACTCTAGTGATTAAATTTTGGCAACCAGCAACAGTGACTTTCCAGTTCGCAGATTTTGAAATCACGCCAACACTGGAAGAGATAAGTCAAATTGCGGATTTACCGTTGGCTAGCAGAGCACCCTTGGCCCCGCGCACTACATCGGGAATCAGTTTTCTCCAGTTTTTGGGTTTTAGGGTAGGCCCATGTTTGCGAAGAGCTTATGAGAGATGGGTCAAGTTAGATTATCTATTTAAAAGGTTCAGTCGTCGAGATAGCTATGATAGGTTCCAACAAGAATTCTTCATCTCTAGGGTTGGTTGGGAAAGGCATAGGGCTATTGTTTTTGTGATGGCCTTTTTGGGTATTATGATCTTCCCAAAGAAAAAAGGTTGTGTCGACATCAAACTACTGCCTATGATCATCTTCATGTTTAGGGGACCTGTTAGAGTGACCATCGTACCCATGATCTTGGCAGAGATATTTCGATCATTATCCCTCTGCTCTAGAGAATATGATCACTTTAAGGGAAGTAACCTATTGCTACATATTTGGGCATTGGAACACTTCTATCAAAGATAAGCAGAAAATGGCACTGAAGCAGACTTACACAACAAAATCAGGAGCCATGCGATGAGATTGAGCACGTGGGATGCCCCAAATAATGAAGAAAGCTGGCGTCTTTTCCTGACCCACCTCACAGGTAACCATATTCAATGGCGACTACCATGGGTCCATGGCCGAGCTTTGTTGAGAGCTAACCAGGCTTATTTCATTGAGTTGATTGGGCTAGAAGGCTTCCAGCCTTATGTACCTCTAAAAGTCCTCCAACAGTTTGGGATTACCCAAGGCATTCCTCTCTGGTCAAATATGGCATTGATAGAGGTCGATTATGAAGGAAGAATCCCGATCGAAAGGATCGCTGCTTTGGTACAAGGATGGTGTGGGATCCTTGACTCAGACATGGGGGTTGAGTCATGGTGCACGCCTAAATATTATACTTGGTTTATGATGGGAGGAATTCTCGCTAGACCTAGCTATGAGGGAATCTTGAGGTTCACAGACACTCAAAGATCAAATCAAATTGGCACGGAGCTATTAAACCTCATGCACATCACTATAACCATGTATCATCAGGTAACCCCACGGTCTATCAACCATCTCATACATGCAGCTGATGATGAATCAAATGAAGAGATGGAGGAAGACGCAAAAGAGGATCCTAGAGAGCCAACTGGGGAGATGGAAGGGGATTCAGAAGGATATTCAGAGCATGACCCTAACTTGTATGACCCTAGAGATGGAGGAGTGATGCATATGGAGGATGAACTTGTCCCAACTGTAGAAGATTCTCACTCGAAATATGGTTCCATAGGGTTTGATGAAAGAGAAGATTCAAACAACTGTGAATGGTAGATCGACGAATCCCCAGAGTACCACCCAGAGCCATTTTATGATGGGGACGATGACGGTGACGATGCCCCAACCTGGCTGTAGGCCGTATTTCTTTTTTGAGCTCTCTCCTCAAAGTACCATATGACCTATCCCTCTTGTATGCCTTATGGCCACCCCTGCACTTTTATTTCTTATGCTTCTGATCGCCTACTTCATTGTAATAGCCAGACTACTTAATCAATGAAGTTATGTTTGCTCCAAATCTAAAATGTGTTTAAATGGATCATTTATTATCAAACTAATTGCAACGTAGGCCAACCTCAGGCAAAAAGAGGTTCTATATTAGGATGCATTTTGAATGTCGCCAAAATGGCGTATATATGTGTTAAACTTACATATTTGTTACATCTTTCAATATTTCCCAAACTAACATAGTTTCCTTTTTTTTCTTTGTTTTATTTTCTTTTCTTTTACATCATTTATCCCCAAAAGTAACTTGATTTGTGTCGACTTGAAAACTGGCTGACTCACGATACAACATTCGATCCAAATGAAAGATGACTGATAAAGACGAGTTCAACGTTGTTGCAAACAAAATGATACCCATTAAGAACTCTAAAGGTTCTCGAAACATGACAGACATCCAAAATGAAGAGAAAATGGCTCGCATGGAGCAAAAACTTGAGATCTTGAGGGAAGAATTACGCCAAGTTCGAGACTTGGCCAAACTGTCGGCTACCACTTTCCCTACTTTAAAGATGCCTATCTACTTCGCAAAGGCTGACTTGCCTTCTGGCGACTTACCAAATCATCCAGAACCAACTCAACACGCTCCTACTCACGGTCGAGTTCCACCAGCTTCTCCAACCGCAGTCAGGACCATTTATGACCTTTCTAATCGCGACCTTACTATACCTACAATGCAACAGATACTTGGGGCTCATGTCTCCGCTCCCTACGAGCCACATGTTCCACCTGTATATGCCGCTGGAGCTCCTACCTTCACAACGCCAGCTGTTATTAATGTACCGTATGAGGTCGATCAATATGCAGAAATGGAGAAAGATGCCCAACTGAAAGAAGATTCATCGATAAATGCCCAATTTCTTGGTCTGAAAAAAGCGTTGAAAAGCTTACAAGTCACTAGAGGAATAAAGGGTCTGGATTATGATGACTTATGCATCTAGCCAGACATTGACATGCTGGTAGGGTACAAACCACCGAAGTTTGACATTTTTGATTGAAAAGGTGACCCTCAAGCACATTTAAGGGCATATTGTGACAATTTAGTCAGTGTAGGGAGAAATGAGAAGTTGAGGATGAAGTTGTTCATCCGGAGTCTGTCTGGAGAAGCATTGGCCTTGTATACGCGCCAAGATCCTCGAAAGTGGCGTGACTAGCAGGAAATGGTTGAAGACTTCATGACTCGTTTTAGATTTAATACTGAAACTACAGCTGACAAATTCTCATTGGCCAACATACAGAAGAAGCAATCAGAGAATTTCCAGGAGTACACACGACATTGGAGAAATGAACCCGCAAGGGTGCAACCACCACTAGATGAGAGTGAGCTCTCAGAGTACTTTATTCGAGCTCAAGATGATGTCAATGATGGGCTAGAAGTTCGCAGAATTGGTCAAGATGGGGGACTTTATAGAGGAGGGTGTTAAATGTGGAAAGATTCAGTCTATGGTCGCATTGCAAGCTGCAAGTAGGGCTATACAATCGGGCTCCATTGGCGGCATCAAAAGGAAAAATGGAGGATGTTTCAGCTGTCACTTACCAACAAGGAGGACCGTCCCACCGATACTCCAACAATCCTGCACATACTTCATACGCCCCATACCAAGTATATAATACCCAACCCCACTATAATCCATCCCGAGCACCAGTATACCAAAATCCACCAAGACCAATCCACCAAAATAGACCAACATATGCATCGAGGCCACGTTTGAATCTTAAGGCTAGAAAGGCTCGCATTTACACACCTATTACCGAGCCTTATGCCCAATTGTTTGAGAGGTTGAGGACAGCAGAAGTGTTGCAACCAGTTGAAGGAAGACTTCCCGATCTAATCCCTCGTAATTTCGATGGAAACAAGAGATGCACTTACCACTCGGGAATTCAAGGACATGACACAGAAGATTGTTACGGTTTAAAGAACCGAATCGAGTCTTTGATCAAGAGAGGAGTAATCAAATGCAATCCAGCACCTCTCAATGTAAACAACAACCCCTTGCCAAACCATGAGAATCGGGAGGTCAACATGGTTACTCTAGATGACGAATTTGGGGGTCCCGACTACCCAAAGATAGATGAAGCAGATGTCATGACATCTTCAGTGCAACCTGTTATCACTGTTCAACTAAGGGAACCTATGACTATCCAAACATATCTCCCAAGAGTTGTAGTGACCATTCTAATCGCTAGAAAGCCTGAGTATGACACCATAGCAGTCCCATGGGACTATCGAGCAGGCGCCAGGGGCAAGATGATCGACACTGTCGTGGCTCAAGGAATGACTAGGTCGGGAAGGTGTTATTCCCCAGAGGACCTAAATCAAAGAGTTCTTGGAAAAGAATAGAATCCAAAGAAGAATGTTACCGATGCTGAAGCGGCAGAGTTTTGGAAGAAGATGCAATCTAAAGACTATTCAGTCGAGGAGCAACTAAAGAAGACGCCAGCCCACATATCCATTTGGTGTCTGCTTATGAGTTCTAAAGCTCATAGGAATGCTTTGATGGAGTGTTAAGCGGAGTAAACATTCCAAAAAAGACCACAAGTGAAACCTTATCTGCAACGATTGGAAGAATAGTGGATGCTAACAAGATTTCTTTCCATGATGATGAGATGCCTGCAGAAGGGGCTGGGCACAACAAAGCGCTTCACATTGCAATTAAATGTTGCGATAAGATCATGACTCGAGTTCTAATTGATGGTGGTTCTAGATGCAACATATGTCCTTTCACCACTCTGAGAGATTTAGGCGTTAATATGGGAGAGATAAGGGAAAGTCGTGTGAAAGTTAAAGGTTTTGATGGAGCACAGAGAAGTGTCATTGGAGAGATTTATCTCACATTGCAAGTAGGGTCGGCCGAATTCCCCATTCTGTTTCAAGTGATGGATGTATCATCCAACTATAACCTATTATTGGGAAGACCATGGGTTCACATGGTAAGAGCGGTTCCTTCCACTCTTCATCAGTGTGTGAAATTTGAGTGGGGTATCACAGAAGTTACCATCCATGGGGAGCTCACTCACCCCATTCATTCTGTCAATTCTATCCCAGTTACCAAAAAGTTAGACGGAGCCATTTTTCACACTTTAGAAATTATGCAAGCTGTAAAGGTCAATGAGGAAGCAGATCCAGATGATACAAAATTGTCAAGTACAATAAAAATGGTTGCGTCAGAGATGTTGAAGTATGGGTATCAGCCAAAGAGTGGACTTGGACCCAAGTCCAATGGCATAGTTGAGCCGATCTAGCTGAAGCATCAGAGAGGCACCAACAGACTCAGATTTGAGCCTGCCACGAGAAGAGTCCACCAGGGGAAAAACAATTCAGTCTTCGTACCAAAAAGAAGCTTTGATCAAGCTGGTGATGATCACATCGTAGAAGGAATAGGCAATCTATTTGTGGCCATGGCTAGAGAAGAGGAAGAGATAAATCTCAGCAAATTGACCATTCGTGATGCCGAACCTGGAGAAATCTTGAACAACTAGACCATTAGCCCATCCCAGTTTCAACAAGAGTTTTAAAATTTGCATGATCAAATTGAGGCTTGAATCATGTCTAATCTTTTGTTGCTTGCCTCTTCTAAAAGCTAGAATGCTTTGAAATAAAAAGTCTTTATTTTTCTTTCAAAAAAATTGCCTCATTATTTTAAAAAAATCTATTTATTTTCACTTACCTTTTGAACTTTTCAAAACTCATATTAATAAAATTCCTCATTTGACAGTTATGACATGTAACGAATCCAACGAGCAAGGTGTAAGCGATGAACAAGATCATGAAGAGTATGATGAAAGCATAATGCTTGAAAATCTACCACACGAGATCGAGCAAGTTGAAAGTCAGAAAAAACCCAATATGGATGAAACAGAGGTTGCCAACTTAGGAGATGATGAAATCGTGAAGGAAACACGAGTCAGCATACATTTGGAGGATGAAAGAAAGCAAGAGTTAATAAAGTTGCTTAAGCAATATGTCGATGTATTTACCTGGTCGTAACGATGAAATGTCAGGATTAAGCATTGATATTGTTTCACACAAATTACCAACTGATCCCATTTGTGTACTAGTTAAACAAAAGACAAGAAAGTTCAAGCCAAATTTGAGTTTAAGGATCAAGGAGGAGGAGTAATCTTAGCAGAAATGGACGGCAGAGTGAACACTAAGCCAATCAATTCAGACGCCATCAAGAAATACTACATTTGAAGACCTCAAGATTAGCACTTATTTCTGGTACTTTTGCATTTTTAAATGTAACAGAACTATGTCTAGACCTGACTTCCCATGGCGGGGTACGTAGGCAATCCACATCGGATCCGGTCTCTCTTAGAAAATCCAAAAACATCTTTTCCATGTATTTAGAACTACGCTTGACCTGAATTCCCTCGGTGGGATACGTAGGAAATCCTTGTCGGATTCGGTCCCTTGCATTTCATACTTTTCACTTTTCTATTGTATCTGAACTACATCCTGACCTGATTCCACTTGGATACATAGGCAGCCTGAGTCAGGTTCGGTCATTGCATTACATGTTCTTACTTTTCCCTTGCATATTTTTCTTCCTTATTGTAATCTGAACTACGTCCTGACTTGATTCTTCTTGGATACGTAGGCATCCTGAGTCAGGCCCCGTCATTCCATTTCATATTCTTCACTTTCTCCCACTTGTAATCGAACTACGTTACGACCTGATTTCACTTGGATACGTAGGCAGCTTGAGTCAAGCTCGATCATTGCATTACATACTTCTATTTCTCCCACTTGTATTCGAACTACGTTACGATCTAATTCCTACTTTGGGGATACGTAGGCAGCCTGAGTCAGACTCGATCAATGCACTGTATAACTTTTTTCCTTACCCTTAGGAAACACTTCCTCATAGTTAGCGTAACCTCAAAATCTGAAGAATCTCGATCGTTGCAGTGTCTGCAAAAGAGCTAGGGAAGCTTCACCAGGAGGGTAAAAGCTACAAGAAGACTATGTTGAATATAGTCAACAAAATGGAAAGCTCGATGGACTTCAGAACATGTCATAATCTAAAAAATGCTAGAGAATTACTATATATATATATATGCCTAATATGTATGTAATATACTTATTTGCTAGAAAAACAAGCTAATTCTTTTCAACATTTTTTTTTTACTCTTCCACCGGCCAAATCTCTAGGTTAAGGAACTATGTGCGGGACAAATGAGGTGCCGAAGGAATCCAGTGACGAGGCTTCAGTCCGCGAGTCGATACAAATCAGCACCCCCTCCCAAACTAAATTTTTTTCTTTGAGTATAGGAACACAGGAATCAAGAAAGATGACGCCAAGTCTCGGCGCATGACCGAAGGCACCATTCGACTTCTCACAATCATGAGCCAATATACTTTTTCCCTACTTTATTTACCGGAAGTACTTCAACTTGCATCTTATGTCTAAGAATATTTCATTTGAATTTTTGCAGGTACGCTCAAGATTCAGATCAAATACTGAAGAAAAGAGGATCCTCGTAGGAAAATAGGATAGTTAGCTTTCTTTCAAAATAACTCCACCAATTGGAGATTGTACATAGCAAACATCGTCAAACTCCGCCAACCGAAGGTTGTACATAGCAAACATCATCAAACTCCGCCAACCGGAGGCTGTACATAACAAACATCGTCAAACTCTGCCAACCGGAGGCTGTACATAGCAAACATCGATCAAATTCCGCCAATCGGAGCCTGTATATAAGCAAAAGAAGCAACACTCCGCCAATCGGAGACTAACATCGCAGCGATGTCACCGAAGCTCCACTGACCGAGGGCATGCAAGCATAGCGACGCTGTCACACACCAACAATCAAATGTTACATTACAAGCTTTACACAGCCGGGTTTTTATAGTACAACGGCCCCGCCAGTCGGAGGCTTTACATTACAAGCTTTACACAGCCAGATGCAACCTTTTACATCACAACGGCCCCGCAAATTAGAGGCCTCTACATTACAAGTTACTTTACCTACATCACATTCACAACACGAAAAGGGGGACATCAACAATCGTTTGGACATCTACACTCTACTCTTTACATTACTATTTCAATTTATAATATTTTTTTTGAACCACAACAAGTACTTTTCACCCTTTACCATGTTTTGCAGGACAACATATTACAACGAGGAACTTCCTCTAAGCAGCAAACTAGGGCAAGTTAGTGCAATGTCAAACATCACTAGCTACGTCAAGGATTCACTTTCAAAACTCAACTCGACTCGATTTTCAGAAGTTGATATTTAAATCATACTTATAACTCTTTCATGTCTCAGTTCATTATAACTCGATAGTGGGGTAATCTTTTTGAAAATCCATCCCTCTACCATAGGTCTTCAATAGAAATTGCTACGGAACATTTCTCATTCAAGTTTCTTTAGAACTATATCTCGCCCCTCTATTCATGCTAATCTCTTCATACCTCGCCACCAAAAGATTTCATTATTACCATAATTCGATACTGGGCAAATTTTAATAAAATTTTCTATGTTCCTACACTCTCGAACTACATATGACCTGATTTCTCATGAAGCCTGAGATATGTAGGCAACTCAGAAGCCAGAGTTCGACCATAACTCCATAAACATTTCTTGCCAAGTGGTTGCTCAAAGTATATTTTGGTGGTCGCCTAAATTGGATCGTGTCAATATATCTTTGTCCACGTCTTCTATATTCTCTTCCATGAACAAAGAAAGGGGCAAGCTGTTGACACCCAATTTTGCCTCTCCACATTTAACTAAAGTAGTAGTAATAATAATAATAATAATAATAATAAAAATAATAAAAATAATAATAAGAATAATAATAAGAATAACAATAATAACAATAATAACAATAACAATAACAACAACAACAACAATAATAATAATAATAATAATAATAAAA